>NW_024581134.1:5106087-5187943 GCF_017639235.1 Corvus kubaryi | reverse complement strand
GCCGGGGCCGGCAGCGCGGGGCCGGGCGGCCGCAGCCCGCGCTCTGAGCGGCCGCTCTGCCCGCGCCCCCGGGGCCGCTCCGCTCCGCGCCCATGGCAGAGGTGGGCGGCTTCCTGGGCGCGCTGGACCCCGACCTGCACGGCTTTCCCCCCGCGCTGGGCGCCGGGCTGCCCCTCGCCGACTCCCCCGGCTTCCTCAACGAGCGCCTGGGGCAGATCGAGGGGCGGCTGCAGCGGGGCTCCCCCACCGACTTCGCTCACCTCAAGGGCATCCTGCGGCGGCGGCAGCTCTACTGCCGCACCGGCTTCCACCTGGAGATCTTCCCCAACGGCACGGTGCAGGGCACCCGGCAGGACCACAGCCGCTTCGGTAAGGGGCCGGGGGGGTGCCCGGCCGGGCCGGGAGCAGGTGCCCCGCGCGTACAACTAATTACCCCGCTAATATAAATCATCCCGGGACGGATATAATTGGCCTCCTAAATAAATGCGCTCACTCCCCAGCAATGCGGGAGTTTTTATTTCCAATTTCCTACTCTCCCGGCGCTCAGCGTTTCTGCAGGTGCACTAAAACGTGCCTTCGCAAGGGAGAAAAAAAGAAAAAATAAAAATTAAATAAAGAAAAAAAAAAAAAGAGGACGGTGACCAGCTCTAGCTGTGCTTCTGAAGTTAGTGGTGAGGGAGGCAAAACGGAGACGTTCCTGGTTGGAATTTCTTGGAAATTCCTATGTTGGAAAAAGAAATTCCTCGCTTTTTTTTAGTTGTTTCTCTTTTTTTCTTTTACTCCTCCTTCTTTTTGGCCTCTGCAGATATTTGTGAGCTGCTTTCTTTTACATGCATGACTTTGATTAGAAGAGCTTCTCCCCAAAGCGGGCAGGGATCAGTTGGCTGGAGGGGTGTCAGGAGCTGGGTTTGGGAAGGTTGTTGGAAAGGAAAGGGGGAAGCTGAAGAGGGAAAAACACTTAGGGGACCTCAGAAAGAAGATGGAACAATAGGCAGAGCACCGTGGACTTGACCTTGCCGCCCAGGATACAGCTGGAAGACTGCAGTGCCTGTATCAGTGGCACACAAGAGCAGGGACCTCTAATGAGACTATATGTAATCTTCAAAAAATGCATCCCAAGCCGCAGGCGAAAGAGTCCAGTCAGTTTGAGCACAGCTAAGAGAAATTCCCGCTACTCCCGCATCTAGTGCAGGTGTCTGTATAAGCTGTCAACAAGTCCCATGCCAGTGATCTCAGCTATGTTGTCAACAGGTTGCAAGACGTGCTCGCAAGACTTTTTATAGTTTTCAAGTGATTTAACTCCTCAGTGAAAGGAATTCTTTTTTTGCCTTTACTTGTTTGCAACCAGTCAGTTCTGATACTCTAGGAAGTGCTTCTGCTGCTATTGTTGGAGGTGTAAGGCAGGTTTTTGGAACAATTGGGGAAGCTTATCTCCGCACCGCGCTTTCCATAAACACCAGGTGTGTGCATGGCATGTCCCTGCCTAAATCAACAAGAAAGTCATAACCTGCGGGTCAGAGTCAGGTACTAATATGCTCGTGGGGCAAGCATTCTTTAATTACCTCCTGAAAACACCCATCTTTTAACGTTTCACACTGCAATACGCAATGGGTTTCCACATTCAAAGAGTTGAAAGCAAACCCATTGCATCTGGTTGGTTTTAGTTCAAGCTGCCACGTAGTGTTTCTAGTCTATCAGTTCTTTTTCTTTACCTTTGTACAACTAAACAGCCAGTTTCAAAGGGCAACATTTGTCTCAGGTCCATTTTTTATAAAGATTGAGTAAAACAAGTGTATTTTCAAACTTGGAAAAAACATGTTAAACATGCTAAAACTTTTCATGAATTTTGCACACTGAAGCCTAAGTCACAGAGTGCTTCCAATAAATCGAAACATTGGCATTCCCTAAGTGTTTTAGCAGTCCACATCCAGCTCCGTAAACTAGACCAGACTTCAGATATTATAGTTTTCTGCTTCAGGGTTTTCCCAGAGGCAGTGTAAAATAAATAGTTATTTGTTGTAATTGCAAGACAAAGCCCCAAAGGATTAGACTGGAATCCTTGCATTCAGATCAAGTTGGACTAAGCCTTGCTTCAGCAGAGACTCAAAGCAATAACGTATTGGCACACAGTATTCACCATCTGCGTTCAGTAGCCATGAATATTTAAATTCCAGTGTCCCTGGTATGGTTCATATTAGGATGTCATGTATCAATGCATTCCTAAATTTTGCATGCAACAGTCAGAAAGGAGTGACTTACAACAGGAATAGGCAGCCTGAGTGATGCTGGGGACTCCAAAACTGTGGTGAGGGATGCAGAGGTAGACAAGGGGTTCAGGGAAGCAGTTTAAAGCTGCCTTAAATCTTGGGGCATCTGGAGAAATACTTAGAAATCCAGGATCAAGGCCATGTGGCTGGAAGGTGCTCCCTGGTATCAGGAGCAGATAATTAAGATGCTCCATGGATGGCTGCAATGCCACAGCCGAGGCACGTGTCCAGCTGCAGGTGGGATGTAGGGTAAAACCAGACTTGGCATCCCCATCTCTTGATTTGGAAGGGATTCAGGAATAGACAGGCAGTATCTGCACCCTCCCATGTGCAGCCATCCCAAAAGCTACCAGATGTGCAAGACATCCACATCTTCCAGAGAGGAAAATAGCCAAAGCCCTGCTGATGCAGAACAGAGTCCCAAGGTCCCAGAAGTGAGGATTAAAGGGAGAGATTCTTTTGTACCACAGCATTTGGGAGTATGACTGTAGGACACAGGGGAGGCACTGGCATCATCCATCCACACTGCCTGAGCAATCACAGGAACTACTGCTTCTCATCTGTCAAGGATTGGAGCTTTCCTAAATCACACCTGTCTTCTGGAATGTGATATTTTATACTTGTAAAAACACAGATTCTTGCAAGAACAATGGAGCGCAGCTTATTTTTCCTAGAGGAGGTTTAACGCATAATGTGGCAAAGCCCTCTAGGTTTGTTGGAAGAAAGCTCATTCTCACACTACAGAAGTGCCCAAATTCACTCTCTGAACTGGCAGCTCTGGCAAAGTCACTCCCAAAAGAATAAAGTGTTTTCCAAAATATATCTCTCTCACTGCATCTGCTCAGAACCTTCCTCTACAAAGAAATGAAGGATGATGAAAATCTGGAGGGGGTCTGGACTGACATTAGCACCCCTATGACAATCCTTCTCAGAATGAAACTGAGAGAAATTTTCCAGGAAAATCCCTGCCAGGAGGAACTGCTCCTTTTCTGCCTCACGTCTCTTTTACAGCAGCATTAAACAAGTGAACCCAATGGTGCTACTCACTGCAGTGGAGGACAGAAAGAGGTCTTGAGGTTGCACTGCAGACGAATAAAGGCAGAAAATGAAGCTCTTCTCAGGTACAAACCTGCTCATGGATCTGTTACACAGACTCCTAGAGAAGCTGCTGAGACCTCCAGAGAAAGTTTTGCTGTAATTTTGACATTCAGACCATCGTGCACCTGTTGCTGAACAGTTGTTGAGGTTTTTAGCTGAAGCTTTAGATTTGTAGCCATTAATACAACATCTGATGTTTCTGTACCCCAGCTCCTGAATACAGTCATGTAAGAAGAGACAGGTGCAGGGAGCTGAATTGTTCTTTGAGGGATGGTTTAGAGTAAGGCGAGAGTGTGTGGGTCCAGCCATGGCAAAGCTCAGGAGATTATTCAGTTCTTTGGTGGTAAATTAATCCAGTCAGAGTCTTAATCAAATCTCCCCAAGTCTTATCTGGAAAGGCTCAAGGAACAAAGAGAATGAATAATCAAAGTGAGGAGAAAAAAAAAAGAGGCAAGTCCTGGGAGAAAGAAAAGAAGAAAGCAAAAGAAAAAAACAAAAGCATGTTCTACCACAAAAACACACCGCTACAATTGGAAAGAGAATTCTTGAGCTGGCCCCAGTGGCCACTCCCTGTGCTGCTGGAGATCAGATGTACGAAGCTGCAATTTTGTCTAGAATTGGAGTGAGCTAAGGACAGAATGGATATCCGCCCACATATTTTCAGCCTTCACTCTGTCTCCTGACTTTTGTGGGCTCAAGTTACATTCTTAATGCTCTTTCAACATAGTCATCTTCCATGCATGTCTCCAAGTGCCACTCAGAGATCAAAAAAGGGGAATACTACAAGAGATGTTGTCAGAAGAGATTGTCATGGGCACACCTTGGAAGAAACTTCATTTGCAAAACCCATATCTACCCAACCTGCACCAGGTGAGGGATGTCTCACCTTCCCAATCAGAGAGGGAAGATGCTGATGCTGCTCCTGGCTTGGTTCTTACCAGGTCTTTGGAGACCTGGATTCACATGGCTCATACAGAGCATGCTTGTGGGCATACTCAAGAAAAGATCTGGGTTCCCCTGCCTTAGACATCCCTCAGTTTCTCATCAGAACCAGCAACATTTTCCTACTTCCCAGAAGTGACAGGAGACAAAAAAAGTGCTGATGCTGAGGACTGTGTCTATACCTATAGGAAGGTCCATCTACCATTCCCCAGGTACCTGATAAGTTTCACTTGAATGTTCCCTTGTCTCTAGCCTGGGGAAGACTCCCCCATTCCTGGGTGTATCTCTGTACTCCTGTTTTACTTTTTACACTCCCTGCAGTTGTCCATTTTCCTTCACTCCCTCCTTTTCAAAGAGTGACTGTGGTAATTTCTGGTCTCCGGATGGGAAAAAGCACTCAGCAGTTCAGTAACTCCCTCGTGTCAGAACTGGTGGGTAGTGAAGGGAGGAAACCACCCCTCATCCTGCACCTCTCTCCTCCCTGTTTGGGATTCTTTTCAGCTAAGAAACCACAACAACTACTGAGGAGAGCAGAGCCAGGGTCTGCGCCTGTCTGGCTTGGAAGGGCTGCCTTCCCTGCCTGTGCTGCCTGTTCCTGGTGTTTCTGCAGGCAGGATGTGTCCCCAGGCCAGGATGTGTAGCTGGGCATATTTCAGCCTGTAGAATGTCTGCTCTGGTCCATAAAGTGCATTTTGTGATGTTTGCTTCCCTGTTTGTCTCCAGGACTTGCCACTCCCAAATGCATATTTCATCTCCCCTAGCACCCGCTGGTTTCAGGGAGGGCTGGATTAGATGCACAAGCCCCAGAGTAGGCAGGGGAAAAGGAGGACAGAAGGTCTGATGGAAGGTAGGAATTCCTGCAGCCAGCTTAGCTGCCAGCACCTGATGATGAGTCTGCGCTGCACGAAGGGGGACAGGGGTGTCCCATCACCATCTGGTCTGTCCCATCTTTAGGCAGTGAAGCGGTGTCGTCTGAGAGTTGTCACATCCATGCTCCAGGCTGAGGGCTGACCCGGAGCTGTGGCTGCCACTGAAGTCAGCTGGCTCAGGTGGCCGCTTGTCACGCGGTGGTTTTAAACCAGGGCAATACTTTAAAGAGGAGCTCTGGGAGGTAACCTGATCAGAGCATCAACTGCCCAGGGCTGGATGTTTTGGGAGCTATATTAGGAGAGCTGGAGCCATGCTAAAGGTTAGAGCAACTTTCTTCTCCAGTCAATGGAGACATGCAGTCATCAGATGAGATGAGGAAAACCCTCTTCCTTCTGCCTCCCAGCTAAGTAATCCTGCACTGGACCCTGGCAAAACTGCCCATGACCTCTAGATAGGTAGTGTGTGGAATCCATAATAACACAGTTCCACCACTGCCTTCAGGAAGTCTTCCTGGGAAGTTTGAAGGTCCTTACCACTTCAGGTGTTGGGTAGGGGCTGTTTGTTTTTAAGTGCTTCACCAAAGGTTCTGTTACAAGTCTTTCCCCCATTGAAACAGCTGCTGGCCATGGGGGTGCAGCAGCCAGACCCTGCTCTTTCTTTCCAGAGGAAATAAGGCTGCCCCTCATTTTCAAAGTGTCTGACACCATCATAGCAGGCTGCAGCCTGTGGGTAAAACAGTTGCTCTTGCAGGGCTGGGGCTGGCTGGGACAGATGCTGCTGGACTGGGAAGAGGCAGGCAGGAGGCTGGGACAGGCAGCAGGGCATAGGGGGCAGGAGAGGGTTCTGGCAGTACTGGTGGCAGGGGATGACAGAGAAAGGACTGGCAGTGCCATGGCTCCAAATGCTGCAGAGGAAATGCATTTCTATCTGTGTGCTTTGAAGCTGGATTTTATCCCTATGGCTTGTATATACATTTCAGGTTGGCAAGTATCCCACTGGAGTGCCGGGATGAGGATGGTCCTCACAGACATCTCTTCTAGTGCTTTTCACTTCTTTTTACTGAACCCATGACTTTAAAACCTGTGGGACAATAATCTTATTGCAGAAGACAAAATGGCACTCCTTTTGGTGGAGAATAAAACCCAGCATGGTAACAGCCTTCTGACATTTCTAGTGGCCAGGCACAAGTTTCTACATCTGTCTTCTTGGTGATAATTACAAAAAAAAATCCAAACCCAAACCAACAAAACCTTGCAAAGCTTTTCTCATTAGCAAAGGTAATCCCTCTTGGGCAACTCAAATTCACAATGCTGGGGAGAAGCCCAGACTGGAAACCAGAAGATTGCACACAGATGGGACTATAGAGTTAAGAACTGTATTGTTACTGGGAATGGCTGGTTTGTTTTTGTTGCTGGAGCCTGCTGGTGTTTTTTTCCTCTGGATGATTTGCAGTTCTTTTCTTTTTTAGGGATTTTGGAGTTTATTAGCCTGGCAGTGGGGCTGGTGAGCATCCGTGGGGTGGACTCCGGACTCTACCTCGGCATGAATGAGAGAGGCGAGCTCTATGGGTCGGTAAGTTCAGGCTGGGCTGATTCCAGCACTGCAGCCTGTGGCCTCAGCCATGTCACAAGCTGCTCTGTCACAGGTCCCCCACCTTCTTGGGGTGACACTGATCTCCATCCTACCCTTGATGCCACTGCTGTTATAGCATAAATGATATATAGGAATTGGGTTTGAGGGAGGATTCACTCCTGCTGTGAGAGCCCACAGTGGTGCCCAGCCCCCAGACATCACACTGAGGTTTTGCCTTTCAGACATGGTGTGGCAGTGGCCAGGTAAAGGCAGGGGGACATTTAGCATAAAGCCAGGAACTGCTGATGTGTTTTCACAGCCTGAGTAACACAGCAGTTGTATTCTCCGTGTGGTCAGGTCTGCACCTATCTGCAGGTCTTACCTTTGTATTATGGCTCTTTAACCAACAAAAGCTGAAATTGTGGCCTGAGTGTTATTGTGAAATTCTCTGTGACTCCTTTTAGGAGTTCAGGGCTGCTGTTCATGATTTCCTAGAAGTGCCCTTTTCATGCTAAAATTTTCCTCTGTTTCGACAAAAAACCCCAAGTGTAAACTCATTAAGTGTTATGACTTGCAGTCAAAATGCCAGGTCTTAACAGCTGGGCAGAGGTGCTTCCTACAGGTTAATTTAACTCAATTCCTAATTATTTAGCTCAATTAAGGGTGGATCATAAAATAAAATGAAATGAAATAAAGCAGTTTTAAACCAAAGCAGAAGGCACTACTTCCTCTCGCCATCAGGTAAGTCTCAGAGTACAAGTTAAAACTCATGTACTCTGCATACACAGAAGCTGTGAGAAAACCTTTGATTAGCAAACAGTAAACCATGAATTTGGCTCATTTTTCCTTGTCCCATTTCCACCTGAGACTGCCACAGACCCTTCCACCATTTAAGATGCAGTCGCTGATGTTTATCTGAGGTAGTTGCCCAGAGAAGCTGTGGCTGCCCCATCCCTGGAAGTGTCCAAGGCCAGGTTGGATGGGGCTTGGAGCAACCTGGGCTAGTGGAAGGTGTCCCTGTCCATGGCAGGGGGTAGAACTGGATGACCTTTGGGGTCCCTTCCAACCCAAACCTCTCTGTGATTCTCTGATCATCAAATACTGCACGCACCAGTAACTGTTCTTTTCCCACCTCATTTCTGTAACAGCTTCTACCCTGCACAGCAGTTAAATGCAGAGACAGTGGTTAAATTGCAAATGTACAAAAAAGAAAAAAGAAAAATCACCAGGATTCCATAAAACACAAAATCTCCTGAAGCACACTTCAGAAAGCAGGGCTGGAGCAGCATGTCTCCTGTCAAACCCTAAGGCTGCTCAGCAGCTCCTGCAATTGTAGTTTTCACTCGTGCCTGCTGGAGAATGTGAGCCTGTGTATTGCCCCCTTTGCCTTCAAACCCTGCAGCTCTGATTGTGAATCAAGTTTCATGATGGGTTAATTAAATTCTAGAGCCCGTGTTCATGTTACAACACAGAAACAAAAATAGGGTAGCATTTTACAACACTGAATCTGGAACCAGGATTGACCTGAAGTTAGTCGTGGGAGCTGTCCCTGCCCATGGCAGGGGGTTGGAATGAGGTGATCTTTAAGGTTGTTTCCAACCAAAGCATTCTGGGATCTTGTGCACCAGGCAGGACGCTGCAGGGACACAGTCAAAAGGCTGCTCCAAACTGTGCTGGCGTCACGAGCCAGGTCCCCAAATTACCCTGGAGTTTTAAAATCTGGGACACGTGGGTTGTACAATGATGGCTTTTCTAACTCAAAAGCCACTACAGTATTCTTAATTAAAGGTCCATAAAACAGTGCCTGACAACAGCATTAACATTACAATGGTATTTTGGGAGATCACAGTACAGCAGTATTTTTAAATTTTCAGCAAGTTTATTATTTCCCTCTGTGCCAACTTTGCCTGATGCCTGTGTTGATGCAGCCAGAGCCAGCCATCCCCACAGCGACACGTGGAGTCCCCTCGGGACACAGAGCTTTTCCGCCTGTCCCTGTTGACCTCGTGCCAACATTTCTGTAAAGCTTCCCAACGATTTCAGAAATGCCACTAATACTTCAGGCAGCAGAAGTCATGGGCAGCACCTTGCCTGCTGCCTGGATTGGTGTCAAGTTCAGTGGGGACATCCTGGGGCTTGGAAAGGAATAAATCACTCCTTGCAGAGTCACCCCAGACTCTCCAAACATTTTCCACAAACACTGTACTCCAAACTGCCTACTGCAGCACAGGGGAATGGGGGCAAAGCAACAGCCAGAGTTCAGCCAGTCATCAGGTTCCAACATATTCCAAGTAGATGGCATCTGAGAGGAGGGAAAAAACCCAGCCTGTATTTATTGACAGATCTGGGAAGAGAAGTCCGTGGTTCCCTGGGTCTCAGATGGCCAGGGCTGCGGCCTAGGACTTTTCGAGGGCTCACAACTCACCTCAGGCTTTATTTAATTAGCAGCAAAACATTGAAAACAGGTTCTGAGCACAGGTGAGCTCCTGGATTGTGTTACAAAACACATCTACTGTGGGCAGTAACATTTACTGAGCACTCCGTGTGCCGAGGAGGGGACACATTCCCTGCCCGGATAGTTTACAGTGGAGGGACACTGGGTGTAATATTAGAGCCCTCTACATTTGCAGACTGCCCTTCAGCTGAAAGGGCTCCCAGTCACCCTGGCAGTACCCTGATGGGATGGGATGGCTGGACCCTCTGCAACAGCACAGCAGTGCTGGCAAAGCCATCTGTGTCCTCATGGGGCAGGGGGACAGCCCTGCTGCCCACTGCAGCTGGGTACATCCCTGTAGCTGGCACATGGAGATGGGAGAGAGAGGGAAGGAGCACTGGACATGAACTAGAAGTCCATCAGCAAACAGCCACTGCCAACAGCCCCCAGCTGTAAGGGCTGGATGGACAGGCTGGCTGTGGCCATGGTGACACCAGTGCCATCTGTCCCCCCATGCCAGCATGGGATGCACCAGCCACACACCCTCATCACATCACCTGTCACCACCCTAAGTCTTCCCTGGGGTCTGACATCCCACATCCCTCTGGGTCTTGTTACAGCTTCCCATCACAGCTCACTGGCACTCCAGCAGGTGGAACCCTGAGGAATGCTTTCATTCCCATCTCAGCGCATTCAGCTGTGTGCCCTGAACTTCCAAAGCAGTTCTTGCTCCTGTTTTCCTGTTTAGACCCCTCAGATGTGCTGCCTGCTGCTTTTCCCATCCAAAAGAGGCGATTTGGGCTGCGTGATACCTTGGAGGGCACTGCTGCAGGGGGGACATGTCCCTGCCTGGCAGCACGGCCACCCAGTGAGTTCAGACTCACACCTGGACATGTTTGGAGCTTTGCCATGTGCCTAATTTATTCATGGGGCATCTTTGCAAAATCCACACCCACCTTCTCCTGCTTTTGTCTCCTTCCTCCTCCAACTCCAGAGCTCCTTGGGTCTTGACTTGTGCCCATTTCCAGCTCTCATCCAGGGGAAGCATCCCCAGCAGCACAGTCCCCGTCCTCAGGGGAGCCAGGAGAAGGCAGCTGCGAAAATGCTAGAAAAATAAAGTAAGGAAGGGTGACAATGTTTCCTATTTTACCTTTTTGACACGAGTGTCTCTTTGTTTCCCTGCTGCGCTGCCCACGGCAGAAGAAGCTCACCCGGGAGTGCGTTTTCCGCGAGCAGTTTGAGGAGAACTGGTACAACACGTACGCCTCGACCCTGTACAAGCACCCCGACTCGGAGCGCCAGTACTACGTGGCCCTCAACAAGGACGGCTCCCCCCCGCGAGGGGTACAGGACTAAGAGACACCAGAAATTCACCCACTTCTTACCCCGGCCTGTGGACCCTGCCAAAATCCCTGCCATGTACAGAGACCTCTTCCACTACAGGTGATGGTTCCTGCAGTGTCAGTGTACATACTTGGGCTCCCAAGCTTTTTCCCAGAGCACTCTATTAATAGTCATTCCATCATTCCTGTAAGCGTAGATGACCTAGGGAAGCACTTACATTGAATTCAGACACTGCTGTTCCTCCTTGTTTCCAGTGTATATCAAACCTGGGTTATTTATGGGGCAGGGCGGGGGTAGGGGAAGGGAGGGAACCCTACATTTAATCTTCCATTTTCATTCACTTTCGTTACCTGGTTGCTACAAGAGAGGCTGAATATTCAATGTTATAGTTGCTTAAAGGAACAAGTAGGTGAGCAAACCTGATCATTGGGGAAAAGAAAGTCCCAAAACAACAAAAAAATGAAGAGAAGAAAAGATAACAAAGACCACAGAACTGCTGCAGATGCTGCTGCTGAGCTGGGTTAGCTCCCTGCTAAGGAAAAGCCTTTGAGTGGTGCCCTGCTTAAGCAGCCCAGGAGTTTGCTACATGGATGATGCTCCATGGACCAGTCCTGATGTGCGGGGTTCTTCCTGCTGTTGGGGTGGGAATGGGGCGAGGAACATTATTCAGATGTAAGCATGGATACTGTGCATAAGGACAAAACTATTTATAAAATGTATATGATATTTATTTTATATATTTATTTATTTCAAAATAATTTTATTTTTAATGAGAGATGCTATGACCGGATTTTCATCAGGAAGAATAAGGTCCTACTGAACCAGGAAAAAAAATGAGTTTTAAGAGCTTATTGGCAATAAAATTGTCTTTATATTGTAGATTTCTTGCTAGCCCTTTTTTTTGGCACTCTTCAACAACTAACCCAGTATTTCCCCAGCAATATGAACATTAAATCCCACCTCTAAAAGGGCTTTGTACAATAAAGATCAATTACCTACGCCCCAAACTCCTGCAGAAGGATGACATCAAATTACAGGTCTGGGAAGCACCAGCTCAGCTCTTGGCAGGAGTCGTGGGCAGCTCAGTCTCCTTGGGGTGTGGTGCATCCCTGTGGATTTACTGTCCTGTTCTAAACCAAGAGGACAAACATCTGGAGCATCTGCTGTGTTTTGGATGGACCCATCATTCCTGCAATAAAACCAGCACACCTCGCATGAGGTTTACCTGCAGCACCATGAAAAATCGGTGGAGAAAAAGAAAGCAACAACAGCAATTTTAAACCCCCTCACTTTTAGGCAATTACCGTGGATGAGGATCATCCCTGCAGGCAGTGCTTGGATGTTTGTGGCTGTGTGGCATTTTCCTCTGCAGAAGCTGCCTGGTCACACAGTTCTGTCACCTTTCCTCTGCCTCCAGCTGGGCTCAGCAAACCTGGTGACATTTGGCAGCCCTGAGCCAATCCCATATTCCCATCTGGTGCCCAACAGTGCCAGGGAAACACAGCCCTCCTCCAGTCAGGCCAGGCCAGGGACGCTCATGGGGGAGGCTTGGCTGGGCCAGTACAGGCCCTCAGTGCCACTTGTGCCACATGTCTGCCCTTGCTGCCTGCTTGGGATGTCACAGACGTGCAGGGAAAGCTTCCAGCAATGATGCCAGTGTATGTTTTGTTCCCTGTGATCAGCAGAGAGATTTCAGCACACGGTGGGAGCAGGAGTGTGTGGTTGCAGAGGCACTCTGCAGCAGGAGGAGAGGCTGACAGCAAACAGGGTTCTCTGGAGTGTGCAAAAACCTGAACACCTACAGCTGTGGTGGCTTTGGGTTTTCCTTATCACAACTGTTTGTTCACAGTGTTGTTTCTTAACCTCTTCCTTGCAAAACAGTCATGGTAAAACCTCAGCTCCTTCATCTTCAGCCTGTGAATTCCCAGGACATTTTCACTGACCTACAGATGATCCACACCAGCTTCTCCGTGAGCTACATCACTAGTGGAGCAGCAGCCCTAGTGCCCAGCTCTGCTTCCGACTGTCTCTCGCCCTCTCTGCCACCTCCCATGTCCCTGCCACATCCCTTCGCTGTCCCAGCAGGTCCAGCAGCCACCAGACGACAGGCTGGGGTTGGCAATGAGGAGATTACAGGAGCTTTACCTTCAATGATCCAGACATGAAGGAATTTAATCCCGTGTGTGAAATAAAAAGAGTTTATTTAGCTTCTTCCTCTGAGTCACTGCCGAAACATCTCATCCCCGGCTGCTGTGTCGGGAGCTCGATCACTCACGAGATGTGTCCTCAGGTGCACTTTTGACCTTCCCCTGCATGAAGGGAAATCCCTCAGCCCTGGAGCCTCGCTCTGCCCCCCAGGATGGTCCTGCTCCCTCCAGCCAGGGCTTTCCATGGTGCTTGAAGATAAATCTGGTGGTTAAGATCCTGCTCCTTTTCAAAATGAAGGTCAAAACCTGATCTCAGCAATGCCAAGTACATTTTTTACCAGCTCCAAAGGGAGATGATTTGGCCCATGGGGACAACACTGGACTTGTTCTTCTGATACCCAACTCAAAGAGCTGCTGCAGCACAGCCTCCAGCCACAAAGGGACACACAGGTGCCAGGGATGTGATGCACAGGGGGTTTGTGTGGACACACTCACCTCTCCACCCCATCCGATCTCCCTTGGTCCGTCTGTTACCCCACCTGGAGATGCCAACTGCTCCTTCGGCTTGGAGATGTTACAGGGCTGGCAGATGGACCCTGCTAGGAAAGTTTGAGAGGAAAATAGGTTTGGGTTGCTTCAACCTGACAGAATCTTCCAAGTCAGCAAAAGCAAACAGTGTTAGTTTGGGGTCTCAGCTCATGTAGATTCCATGTGCTTCAGAGTCACAGCAGCCAACTGGAAAACCTCTCAAAGGGGAGGCAAAAGCTGGTGCAGGGGTGGCCGTGATCCCCAGAAACCCTACTGTGCCCCCAACCCCAGAGCTGTTCTACACAGAAGACTGTGGGTCTGGAAACACCACAGCAAAGGGGACAAAAGGCATCTCTTTCAACCCTTCTCCTTCCACCTGAGAGGGGTGGGCCTATTCTGTGGGAAACATTATCCCACAGAATGTTTCTGTGCAGAGCAGGAGAGAGGAGGTTCCAGAAAAGAGGTGGGAAAGTGCTGGAGTCTCACTATGGAAGGTGCAGAAACAGAGGGGAGCTGCCTGTGAGAGGCCAACGTGGAGCCAAGCACAGCAGGAAGTGCCCTTCTCCCTGGCTTTGGCTTGTGATCCAAGGCACAGGGATGGATTCAGTGGATTGTCTGGAGACTGACATACCAGTGGCAACATACACATGTTCTCATGGACATCCCCATGGAGACCCTGCTGCCTGTGGGGAGCTCTTCTGGGTGGAATGCACGGCTTAGGGCTCCTTTCTCCAAGGCAGGAAAGGAGAGGAGGCCCCAAAGACTCACCTCCTGTGGAGAGAGCGATGGAGAGCCCAAAACTGTAGAGGGAATCCAGAAACTCAGTGCTGGAAGGCAATGAAGGTGTCCTGGTGTTGTCCCAGCTGGCTGGACATCCAGAGAGATGTGCTGCAGCTGCCAGACTGTGCCTGAGAGGTTCCTGGAAGGGCATCCAGGGATGGACCATTCCTGAAGGAGAAAGGCTGAAATTCCTGTTGATGTGGAGACAAAGACATCTGCACCCCTTGGGATACTGCTGGTTATTGCTTTTTCCAAAGCAAGGAACTGCCTGAGAGCCCCTGAATTCTCATCATGGAAAACACCAAGGGCATCACCTTGTACCTGCGCTGGGTTTGAGCAGGAGCCCTGGGAAGCTAATTCCAAGGATTCTCAGGCTCTTCCCTCACTGTGCCACAAGGTATTTGGCACCAAGATGCCACCGAGCAGGGCAGGTCACCACATCAGACGTGGCCAGGGCACGTGTCCTCTGCCGCTGCTGCTCGTGGGCATCAGTGAGAATCCAGAGAAAAGAGCAACACCACACTGTGCAACTGAATTCCTAAAGCAGCTGTTGTGGCTGGATCTGGCTTTGAGGAACGCCTCAGGTATCAGTTACCATCTCACTCGTTCTCAAGCAGTTTTTGTGCACACACAAGGCCAGGGTGGTGTTCGAGATCAGACCTTGGCTGAGGACAGACCTAAGGGGTGACGCCACCTCCCCCTGCACCCACCTTCCCTGAGCCCCTGCCCTTCTCCAGGGCAGTATCCCCACGCCAGGCCACAGGCCCTTCCCAACACTCTCCTCCAGTGACCCCCAAGCCACCTCATCCCTGGGGAAAGCAGGAACAGAGCTGTGGCTGGATGAAAAGGTCACACACGGGATGAACCATTCACCCCAGCCACACACAGCAGGGCAGGAGCTTCTCCAGACCCCTTAACAGCAGCACAGCTTTCCCAGAGACACACTGGGAATTCTGCTGGTGCTCTATCCCAGGCCACGTCCCCAAGGTGGGTTCTACAGCACAGAGGGTGCACAGGGGGTTATTTGACACCTGAGCAGGTCTGGGAAGTTCAGACACTCCGTGATTACTGGAGCTGCTGCTGCAACACCAGCATTTTTCCATACTCCTCCAGCTGGGAACATTTAGGACATTTGGCTTTCCATAAACATTGAAAATCTATCCAACTTCAAAACTATTTTTTGCTTGAACTGATGAATTTAGTTTAATTTACTGTGCACAGAGCGGTTCTGCTTTTAAGATAAAGGCAAAAGCTGCTCAGGGTGGGCACAGCTGACACAGCAACAGTGCTGGTCAGTGCTGGGGCACCTCAGCACAACATTCAGGACACTTCCCAGCCCAACACAGACAGCCACATCCAGCCTGAGCTGCCCACTGCCCTCCATCAGTGCTCAGCCAAGTTAAAAGTCGCAGGGATATTTAAAAACATGCTGCCCACAGGGCCCCTTGGAGCACAACTCCAGTATCTTCACCCCAGACACCATTTCCACCTCCCTCAGCTTCACCAAGACCAGCTGTGCCCCTGAGCAGCCCCAGCACTGCCAGGGAACAAGCAGAGGGCACATTTAAACACAATTATTACACTTTTCTTTGCCTAGGAAAGGGGGTGTTTTGCCCAACAGGTGGGGATTTTGTAACTAAGGAAGGGAGAAGTACAATTAGGAGGTTAAAATATGGCAGCATGTTATTCTGATTTGACTAAGCAGAACTTCACCTCACTTTTAACCATCTCATTGCTGGATAACTCACTTCATTTTTAACAGACAGACCGGCAGAAGCTGCTATTAATTAATGTAATTTGAAAATCTGGACCACAACTATTTTCCCTAAATGAAATCAATGGTTACATCCACTGAAGTCTTTGTAGAAAACAGTAAAAGCTTCAACTCACAGCACAGTTCTTCAAAGCCACGTTCCCAGGCTGAATCCCTGTGGAGTTAACGCTGGACTGTGAATGTAACACAAGGCACGTTGATGTATTTTGGTCACTTTATTAAATGAGATATTAAATAGTTTAAAGTTTCAACTACTAAAACAGCACTTTGAATGGTGAAAACACAGATAGTATATTGTCATACTTGAATGCTTCTTCTCTTTAAAAACACATTTCCAGTCCTTATATATATTACAAAACAGCCTTATAGGAAGAGGAGACACCTTTTCTATAGTACTTAAGATATTTAATACAGAACTGAAAAGCCATCTAATAGAAACAAAGGCAAGTCTTCACAGCTGTATGATTTCAGCAGCCAAAGCTGGTTGATGGACTGAAACATTACTATACAACTGGGACAAAACATATACAATATCACGATACTAAGCAAAAACGCTTTACATCCAAAGGAATAAACAGGTTACAAAATGTGGATAATTTAGCAGGCAAAACTGTATTACAAGCAACGTTTTTATTTGTCATCTTAAGCCATTTTTATCTAGTTAAAACATCTAGAACAAATATAAAAATGAGCCTTTTATTATCTTACTGATGTATGTTCTGTCTTTAAGTACTGGTTAAAGCCTGATGTTATATTCAAAGCACATTGTTATGCAGCTAAAATGTCGAGTGAGAAACATATGCAAAGTGGTCCAGGTTTTACTTCAATGCTTATCTCGGATTCCTTCTTGTGCATTAGTCTTCTGTTATCCATAGGTTTGTCCAGGATGAAATAAAATGTGCCTTTCAATGTTGCCTAAAACTTCCACATTTAAGTCTTTGAGTTACTGTAAAACTCCATTTAACATTCCCAGGTTTGGTAGAAAGTATTTCTCTTATTCACAACATGTAGGAATATCGGTGAGAGTTGCCCAGAGTACATTTGCCTTCAAATGTCTGTCTCAACGTCTCACGCTTTGTCTCTTCTAGTGCCAACACGTCTGTCTTGCTCCCTCCCCCAGATCAGAGTTAACTGTAGAGCTGGCAGAGCACTAGAACACACTGAGGGTCTTTTGTGGTATCTTGTAATCAGAGTCCAAGACAGCAACTTGTCAGCTGGGTGTGCAGCAGCCCAACCAAGCTCTGTCCACGTCACAAACCAAGTGTCAGTCACACAGCAAAACATCGTGTGACATCTGCATGTTTAGATGCAAAACTTGTCCATTCAGGGCAAGAACTCAAAACTCCTGCAAGAAACTTTCCAGAAACCAAAATGATTTTAGTTCATGCCTGCATCAGAAGAGTCCAGCACAATCTGGAGCCACAGCCTCCATCCATCTCCAGAGCCCCCTGTTGTGCACACACCACTGCCTCCACGTTCCTGCTACTTACTTGTGCCCCCAGATTATCAACGGGGGTTTTTGGGGGGGTAAGAATCAACCAAAATCTATGCAAAGAAAAGCCCTATTTGTACTTAATTAGATCTTCACAAGCACAACAAGTGTGGGCAAAGAACATGATAATGATACAGAATAAACCAGAAATTTATCTCTGGCCTACATTAAAAAAAATCCAAAAGAGAACAAAACCAAAACCAAAACAGATCAAGCTCTTTGTGTCCTAACTCATGTTTTCACACAACTGAAGGGACGGGGAGGAGTGCACAACCACATCTCTATCAAGAAAGTAATTTCACGCTTCTGGCACCTCTGGAAGTTGCTACAGCACTTTCTCTGTATCCATGTCCAATCGGCAATGGTTCTGCCACGTTAAAGGGCATTCTCTAACAGGGTTTGACCCTGGCCACCATCACTATTTTACCCCCAAAACACCAGGAACTGAATTGTGTTGGCCCATCCCCCACTGCCGGCAATGGGAGGAGACAGTAGCACCAGCATGAAGGAGTTACCAGAAATGTGCTTTGCGCTGGACTCCACAGCGAGGGAATTAACGCCTGAAGGAAAAACATCTCCCACCCCCAGATCATCAGCTGTTATTCCATCACATGGAACTGAAAATAAGAAATGGCAGCAGACTGGGGAAGGCCCAGTCGTGTTTAAGGCTGGATGCACAGTTTCCCTGTGCCTCAGAAGGTTCAGAGCAGTAGTATTTACGACTATTGCACTCAATTCTGTTTCAGAGAGTATTTTCAGCTCCTGTTCCATTCAGCACAGATGATCCATGAAGGAAACTAGACTATTTCTCTTAGAACGTTCCCACTAATAGAAAGAAATGGGTAAGCAGAAAAGTATTCCATAATTTGAGGAATCAACTCTAATCAAGAACTCAGCTGTTTACAATTCACATATGTCAGACTGAACATACAGACCTGCAGTCCTTCCTAAGCTTCCCAAAGCTTCGCAGCCACGAAAAGCAAGCGTAGGAGTTTAGACAGGAAACCTGTGGAGATGCTACTGTAACGGGAGAACTTGTTTTCACTGAAAACAACTTGTTATCTCCTGTACTCAACATATGTAAGAAGATTCTAGGCAACATCACTGACAACAGGGAAAACATCGTGTCCTATTTAAACAAAGCTGGAACACTAATATGGAACATGGTATTTAAGGGGAGCAACCAAACTATTCTTTTTAATTTTTTTTTTTTACAGTTGAGTTCTGTTAGGCCATTGATTCCTAAAAAAATAAAAGTTCTTTCTCTGATTTTAACAATCCTTTAGGCTTTTAGTGCAAAATCACATTGATTTCCCTTGGGAAGGCCCTGGATTTTTGCCTCTCATTGGGGGTGGTGCTCGTTGTAGGGGTGGTGGCTGCATCCCACCAGACACTGACTGATACATTCCTCTCACATCTATGGTTGGGTAGCTGGAAGGATTCATGATTAAATTTGGTGGCTTTGGCATCATGAGGTGGCCCATGGCTGCTTGCTGGTAGGACATCTGCTGCTGCTGCTGCTGGTTGTACTGGTGCTGGAGCCGCCTGTTCATCAGGATCCTCTGGACACAACCGATTAACTGTGAAGGGAAAGCAGAGCTGGCTGAGTGCACGACCCGTCTCCCTGCTCCGAGGATCAGGTTCAGAGCTGAAATCAATTTGTTAGGGACAGCATGGCTGGGGGAAAAAGCCCCATTGTTATCACCATCCCTAATGTGATGGCATTCAGCAGCCCATTACTGGAGAAACCATTCAGGAACAGCATTTGGGGCTCAGTTCTCCCGAAGACTTGGCTATTGTGTTGCAGGCAGCATTTAGGTGAGTTGCCATGGCAACATGTACTCTACTGTGAAATTATTCCCAGGTATAAGTTACATCATCATTTGTCAGGTACCATTCATCTTCCCTTTGAAAGTCCCGCCTGTGGACTGTCAGTGTTTGTTTGCCTGAGAGAAAACTCTTCCCTCTGACGTCATCTGGGCAACTTTCAGATTCTGCCAAGTAATTTTAAGCTAAAACATTACCAACACTTTCTAAGATGTGTTTCCTAAGTGGCTGGCTGAGCTTTGGGAATCAGATTTCTCTTTACGCCTCATGACCTTGCAGCAAAGCACTTCAGCTCAAAAACCTGGCGAGTGGCTTTTTTATGAACTTCTCCTGCGTCTCCCCTCGCTGAGGCTGACCAACGAACTCCAGCACACTGCTGACCATTCAGTGAGGGATATTTACGTGTCTAAACATGCACTTGTAGTTTAGGAATGAACACACACAAGATCCTCATTCAAACACTGACAGTAGATAAATAAATGTAAGGTATTTTACCATCTGCTGTTTCCCGAGGACGTCGTTGTAAATGGCTTCTCGGCGCTTCACATCCAGCTCCTGGCTTGCCTGTCTGTTCAGGGCCAGGGCCTGCACCTGGCTCTCTGTCAGGGTTAAGTTTTCTTTCCACTGAAAAACAAAAAAACCCAAAACCTTCTTGGCACTGGTCATTTGAACAAAAGCCTGATGGTAACTGAGGCCCTGAGTCATGTTCACAGTTGCACCAAGAGTTAAAGCAGCCCAGCTTCTGTTCAATGCAAAACTGTGCTTCACCAGAACCAGAACTATGAATTATTAGTTCTTCTAACTGGCAATTAGAAGTCCACAAAATACAGTAACTACTTGCCTATAATTGCTATTCTGATTTATAGAAAAACCAGCATTTTCAGAGCATGGCAAATACTTAGGGATCTAAACTGCCACTCCTGTAAGGCTCTATGCCAGCTAAATACCACTGAGGGTTACTGCAGGGATACAGGTCACTACCAGCTGGAAATGATACTCATTAATAATGCAATTCATTAGCTGAATGACCATTTACAGTAGCAATATCTTTGTGTGATAATGTTTAACATTTTCCACTCCCAATCCAAAGCCAGGGTTATCCATTTGCCACTCACTATGGATGAAATGATGTCTTCAAGGGGCTGGATTCTCGCTGCAGCCACACTGTTGGTTGCTTCCACTACCTTCTCTCTTCCTTGATTAATGAGGTCCTGAGAAAACACCAGAAAATCAGTTATAAAGCACAGAAGCAACAAACACATTTCTTCCCCAACTTTCTTAATCTTTCTCTTGTACATACCTAGACTTCAATTACCTTTTTGCTTTCAATTTGCACAAGTCAATGAGTCTAAGCTGCCACCCATCTGAATTTCAGCACAGAGAAGTTGAACAACATGTATAAACCTGGCAATTTGTAGACAGCATTTGTAAAAACCTATTTTTGTACCCACAGGTTTTCAGACCAGCATGAGAATGCTGCAACCCAGGTAAATTTTCTGCCATACAGACTTGATAATGTTACAGTTTCAAATGTGGTAATTAAAAGTCTTCAAAGAATGCAGGTGATGTTCCAGAAGCCTGACAATCTGTCCAGGTATAGGTTTATATACATGCAAATTAAACTTCAATAAAGCTACATGCAAGCCCCCCTCCCAAACCTCCAAACTATTAAAGATAGGATATAATTACATAAAGATATTTAAGACTGACATTATCCACAATTTGTGACAGAAAACGCCTACAGCAACACAGACAAGTTGTGCTCTTTACCTCCAGCTGTTGGTTACTCATTGCTGACAGAGCACCCAAGTTATAAGGAATATATGTCTGAGAGTTGAAATTTGTGGGAATCATGTTGGTCCCTGTTGGCATGTTGAAACGCATGGTCATGCCCTGAAAAACAGAAAGAGCACTTGCCACTAACTCTGATAATTCTCTAATAACCACACACAGCCAAAGCAGCCCTCAGAGAGGGTCACAGGCACTGAACATTGATCATGGAGGTTTCCAAATCTCAACTCAGAACCACATTTCAGTCACAGAGGAACCCAAGTTCCAGTCTTGAATAATCTCTGAGTTTAGCTTAATTGTCATTATTTGATATATAAGTGACCAAGGCTTATTAGTACAGCTTAAATTGGTTAAGATGATTTTTTTATACTGGAAATCCACTACTTAATGTTGAGTTTTGACCAGCCTGTAATGAAATTCTGAAGAAGTGAAATGCCTAATTTATTAGCAGGAATGTAAAGCTCATTGCCCATATGGATTTCTCATAGGGCAGCTTCAGATTTTACTCCATTTATCTCCCTGTTTCTTCTCCCTCCCCAAACCTTTTCATCAGTTCACTCAAGGTGGTCAGGGACAATTTATACACCCACTATTTGTACTTTTAGTGGAAGGCTTTTGAGGGTACCTGACAATTTGCTTTATATATTCATTTCTTGGTCTATAAAAAAAATTTAATTGCCCCAAGACAAATTGAAAAGGTAATTGGGACTCTAAACCCGAGAAAGTTATTTTCATACGCATAAACCAGATTAAACAGCTTTACCTTCTTTTCTGCTTCATATTCTGCCCAGGCTGCCTTCCTTTCTTCTTCAGTGAGTTCCTCTTCCTCCTTATGGTCCAGGAGTGAATCATGTTCATGATACCCAACTATGTACTCCTTGTTGATCTGGAGCAGCTCTGCCAGGATCGTGTCCTGTTCAAAGGAGGAGATAAAGGAGGAGTCACTTGGCAGCTCTGCTCTATTCGCTCCCCGTGTTTCCCCTCTTGCTCCCTTCCTCTATGTGCAGCAGCTCTGAGCACTCCACAGCACAATAAAACTTGAAAATCATTTAAAAGTACAATTTTCCTCAGAGGGAGGGCAATGGATTAACAATCTGTTGCAGAGATGACAGTCCAGTCCTTAATAAACCACAGGAATGCACTCGGATTCCACAACAATAAATGCACTTTCAGAACCTAAGAAGAATGGAATGTGCTCAGTGACTTTTCCTTTGCTTAGGCTGGACAACAGACAGGACCTATCTACATTTATTTTATACAAACAGCATCTCTACAGCTTCCAAACACTGAGCAGCCCTTTGGTTCCAACATCTCAAATTTTTTTTAAGTCAAACCTTTTTGTCTGAAAGTCAAGGTGATGCTGCAAAGGATGAAGAAAAACACCTCCACAGGAGTATGAAAAACTGCTCCTGCTGCACCTCAGGAGCTCTTTTTCCAAGGTCATTATTGAACAAGGTTTTTACATGACTTGTGTGGCTGATGAGCTTCATGAATTAAGGAAGCTCCAATACACCTCACCATTCAGGCTAAAATTCCTAATATGAAAACATCATGGAACCAATCCTGAAAGTAATTACAGTCCTGGAGTTATCTGAGTACCTTCAGCCCCCTCCACATCCTGCCCTCATTCTGCCAGGCTTTGCACAAGCAGGAATCCAGCCTGTCCCACCCTGGCATTTTATAATCTCAGCCAAACAATGACTGGAAAAAAGTGCCCACCAACAAACAAGAGCTTTTGCAGCCACTCTGGGAGCTGCGTGTGGAAGTGCTGACCAGGGGTTCTGTCACAGCAGCTACAGAAAGCTGTTTGTTTCTGTGTGTTTGAAAAGTTAATTAGGTTAACCAATTCTCAATGAACTGTCCCTCTTTGTCCCACCCTTCTCCTATCTGGTCTGAATCATTGTTGTCATCACCAGCTCCTCCCAGAATATCCTGGGTGGGGTCGGCACCACTGATGGGCACAGGGAACAGAGGATGGTGGGTTTGGGGTGCTGGCAGGGAAGCAGAGAGACCCCAGGGATGGGGGTGACACAAAGCCCAGAGGAGGTGGCTGAGGAACCCAGGACATGGCACAGGGTGTGGGGGCTCCTGGAGGTGCAGGAACTGCCCTGGGAGTTCCTCCCTCAGGCAGCACAGCCCTCAAATGTGCTTTACATTACATCCAACTGTGTGTTTGCTTTGCTTTGTCTGAACTTTATTTTGTGTTGACTTTAATGATGGAAGCTCAAAAATGGGGATGGGGAATAAACTCACATTTAGTTCAATCTTACAAAAAAAATAATAAATCCACCTTACACATAAAAAAATCATCAGGATAATTATTTCTTTATATTTGTTTAGCTTGTTGATAGAATAATGATTATCAGTTGGTTTGTAAGCTTTAGGATGAAATCCTGGTGATGAATGAAAATACAAAGAGAGACTGAAAAAGGGGTTTGAATTTTTAAAAAGACATTTGTCTTTTTAAGAACCTGATGGAATTAAATGCTATGGAGAGATCAGTGTATTAGAAAGGAAATCCTCCATGAAGGAATGCAAGTTATGTTGTAATTCACAGGTTTTTCCTCAACCAGCTGAACATTTAATACTAAAGTTAAAAATAAAAATATTAAATAAGAAGCAAATTCTTCTAATCCTGAGATCAAAACTCACAAAGTTGTGAGTGTGGGAGCACAGTAAAACAGGTCTCTGTCCTGAGGTGGTATAAAATGCTGATATACTATAGCCAACTGAATCTGAACTATGATTTTAATCTGCTTCTCCAAGCTGTTTTCACCAAGTTTTCATTCCACATAAATAAAAAAGTAACTTCAAGTCTAATTCCCTGAATGAGGAATGGGGAACGAGCTCAGGGCAACAACAGTGCCAGCTCTGAGGGACACCCAGTGCCCCAGTATTGCCTTTGTCCAGTTCATGGTCTGTACTTCACTACTTTGTAAATTATAATGTCATTATTTCTATACTTAAATACAGCAAAGGTGACCAAGAGATCACTCAGCCTTAAGACACCTTTTTTGGACTGAAATTCCAAAGCAGCCCTTTCCAGCTGTGCAGGGACAGGGGATGAATGAAATCAAACAGTGGAAGTTAAGACTAAATAATTCATGTGAACCACATTCGTATCACAAATATTCCGTTAACCCCGAGTCTCTGCAGAGCTGTGACCAGAGGCTGTTTCTGAGGGGTGAGGGCAGAACACAGGAACCCGAGTTGGGGCACTTTTGCCCTGAGAACCTCCACACCTCGAGGTCTTGTTAGACCACACAGGGCAGAAAACTGCTGCTCCAGTTATAACTGGACATGACACTTGGATAAACTTCCAGGAAAACGACAGATTGCACATCTGCGCTGTCTTTCCTTATAGAATATAAAAGCATTCAACATCTCCTCCCCGCTTAACAGCACTTTCAAAGAAAACTGGTCTGGGACTTGAAGCTGGATTGTTGTAAAGCCGGAATTCTCAAGGATGTAATTTAAAATCAAGCAGGATTTGTTTCTTCACTCACTGATGACTTTTAAAACAATACAGAATGAATTCTCCTATCCCATTAAAAGCAAAATAATTAAATATTTGTTTTCTCTTACATCCAAGAAGTTGAAAAGGAGTATTTTAAGTGTTCCCTTATCTTTACCATATCTCTACTATTGGTCCCCACAGGAAGTTAAACAGGGAACTAAACCCCAAAAAGTCTTGGCAAAGGAAGACATGGATTAAGTTGACTCTCACCTACAGTGCCAGCTCACAGATGTGTTACCACAAACTGAAGTATCACCAGCACCCACTCAGATGCTAATTTCAATTTTCCACGGTTTCATGCAGTAAAACTTCTCTTCATTCAAAATGCATGAAAAAGTGACTGTTCTGACTTAAAAGTTCGGGTTTTAGTGAGTTTCTCTTATAGTGTCAGTTACACTGAGGGGAAACTCCTCACCCAGCTCATTATAGGATCTGTTATATTAACTATGGATTTTGTTGTGTTTCCTGCTATTCACCTCCATTCCAAGTGGCCAGCACTGCTCTGCACTAAAAACCTGCAACATCTTTGAACAGACAAAGGTTGTTTTTACAGCACAGAATTCCTGGTGATGGGCACCACTCACTTTTGGCAACATGGGGGTGTCCCTCTTCTTCTTCTTCTCCGAGTTGGGGTCATCCAGCAGGTCTGGCTCGAAGGTGTAGAGCTCTGTGAGCTCGTTCATGGTGAAGTGACGCTCCACCTGCTGCTGGTCCACCACCCTGAAGGACAGCGACTGCTTCGTCACCTGCCGGTCGTAGATTTTGTCCTCCATGGTTCCCTAAACACAGACACAGCCACTGCTCACCCACAGAAAATACTTACAGGTATAAAAGAGCCAAAACAACAACCCAGCTGTTCTGTTTGCCTTGTTTCCATGACCAAGTTTCTACCCCTTTCAAGCCCTTTGTTTGCTGAGCAATAAAAGGAAAAACCTGCTGGAAGCGGCACAGCAGGAATTGTGCAGGGGGCAGATGTCATCTAGCTGTTGACTAGAGGAAGAAAATTGTTCTTTTAGTGGTGTTTTTAAGAGATCCAGTTTTGCTTCAATTCCCCAAAGTAGGATTATGACCAAAAAATGGCAATTTTCACAGCATGTACCTTATTTTGCTGCTTTGAGCAGCCTGTAAAAAGGAAAACAGATACCATATCACTGTGGTGGAGGGCAGAGGGGAAGGAAGGCAGTCAAGTCTAATTCACCACAGCTGTGTACAAAAAAATTAGATCTTTGATGAAAAAAAAGGAAAATTACTTATTTTTTGGGAAAAAAAAAAAAGAAAAAGATGACTGAGAAGGACGAGAACAGCACAGCCTGTTCTGAACAGCGTAATTTAAAAAGGATATCAACAGTTCAAAAGTGCACAGAGAAAACTACAAAAATAAACTGAAGCCTGAAGAAAAACCCCATTTCTGACAGCAACGTGTCCCAGACAAGGATCTGCTTCAGCTGGGATGGAAATGGTGACTGGATCAAGGGTTAAGTGCTACTGAGGAAAGGTCTCCAGGCTGCTCTGTCACACCTGAGGAATCAGATGCTGAAGCAAGGCACTTCCTAACAGAAATAACAGCCTTACATAAAGCACAGAGCAGTGTCCACCAGAGTTATTACCCATCTTTAACATCTGCAGGGTGTGATACAAGTTTTCAAGTCAGGACAGGATGCCTTTTTATAAAAATCTCATTATGTCCCTGTGGTTTCATCCCAGCTGGACCAGCAGGGTGTGCAGAAGGAACTGCCCCAGGGCAGGGCTATTCCCTAACAACAACAACATCATCCTCTGCAGGCTCTGCTCCATTCAGAATTTTTTGTGGTGTGCAAATTAAAGGAGCTGAGACCCCCTGTTCAGAGTCTGGACATGTGAATCTGCTGGAATTCCAGAATTTGTGCTACACAAAGTGTCAGACAAGGGGGACTTAACAGGAAATAATTTCTGTTGTCATTTATTTTACTATTCTTTCCTTCAAGAGCTGCTTCAGTGGCCAAATGCTGCTACAGATCACGACTGGATCAGTGTGGATCACTACAGACCCCAACACCAGCCCAAACAGGTACAGTCCCAACAATCCCAGCTCCCAAATTTGACTGCAGGATGAAACAGCACAGAAATAGCAGCCAGAAATGTACCTGAGCCAAAAACCTGTAGACAAACACAGGCTTGTTCTGCCCAAAGCGATAAACCCTGAAGATGCTCTGGATATCATAGGAGGGGTTCCAAGAGGCATCAAAGATGATGACTCTGTTAGCAGCCACCAGGTTTATTCCCAGGGAACCTGCTTTAGTGGATATGATAAACAAGCGGCCTCTGGAACAGAGAAGAGTTGCAAAAATTGAGTATTTTGGAAAACAACTGTTGTTCCGGTGTTGCTGGGTTACTATGGAGTTGTTCATACACTGAAATAACTCTAAAACTTCATTAAAATAATGTATTAAGCATAAAACAGATGCAGATTTTACAAGAACAACACTTCTAGCAAAACATATACTCCCCAAAATACACATCAAGGCATTTTGCAAACCAGCTGTTAACAAAAACTGGCAGGGAAGAAAAAACTTTGAGGTTTGCATTTTCAAGCTCTAATGAAATTAGTTATATCAAATTAAACCATAATTTTAAACAGGCAGATTCCATGCCATTGAAACTCTTTCCTGGCCTGCAAACTTTCAGGGTAACTCTCCAATGACCCTGTCTCTTTGATATATCTGCTTTATTTGAGATTCAAAAAATCTCACTCAGGTTCACCTTGGAACCAGTTCTTGACAGACACTGGACAGAATAAACTATTTAAAAGTATTAACACTGGATTAGTTCACTTCTCAATTTAACTTCTTTTCCCCTGCACATTATAAATGACTGCAACATGATTACATACTTTAGTTTTTAAATAAATCTAGGAAGGTGAAGTTCCTTAACTTCATTCAAATACAAGTTTGTACCTCTCTATAAAGTCCCATTTTGGATGAGCAGTGGAGGGCTGGCAGCCAGTTCTGGAGGCAGCTAAGAGAGTTAATTTGCCCCTGAGTGGCACAGGGACTGCAGCCTCTTGTCCACACCCTTCCCAGGTCCTTATATACTTGAAGTAATTGCAATAAAAACATTGTCTCTGATTTAAATTGGTTACAATCTAAAGGACAATGAAAACAGCAAGGAAACACTGCTGAATACAATGGAATTCATCTGAAGTCAGTAACACGTTGCTGCACGTTTTCTGTGTGAGTTCTGACAAAAGATCATTCTCTGCCTGGTCTTAAGGTCACTAAGCTCATCAAAGTAATAAAAATAGGGAAAAAAGAAAGGAAAGGGGGGAAATGAAACATATATGTATCTCAGAAGAGACCTCACCTCACATTAGTTTCATCATTGAACTCTTCAGCCCATTTCTTTCTGGACTGAGCTGTGGTTGAGCCATCCAAGCGATAATAATCAATATTTCTGAACCATTTTCCTTCACCTGTAAATGCAACAGCCAAGTTATGAAAATGCTGATGGTGTAAATAACCAGACTGGTAACTCTGGACACACACAACTCTCTAAATAGTGAAGAACAAATATGGAACACAAAACACACTGATGTGACAATGGGAGACGACCACACGTTTTTGGAGGATACAGGCCTGTGCCACAGACATGCCTTGAAAATTATGTAGCAGAGCCTAACTAACAATATAGAAAGTATGCATAATAACAGAAAATAACAGCAATTGATTTGTGATGACAATGATCATCCACAAGCCTGCAGTGGCTTATACAATCCCTGAGCCAATTCTGTCTAGAATTATTCAAAGTCAGAATAAACGCTGTCAATATAATTTTACCTTCCAAAATGTACCCAGTACTTCTCCCTACCTATTCCTTCTGAAAATTTTATTTTTTTTTACAAAAGGACCAACTCCTCAAAGCAGTTTGATACCACTTGGAATTTAAAGATGAAAATTTATAATCAAGTAAGTGTTTTAAGGTTAAATTTAATGATTTGAAAATATCTGAGCTTTTTTTGAGGGGAAGTCCTCTTATTTTTCTCAATTTCTATCTGTTTTATATACAATTTATCTATTTATAAATTTGCAGAGATATGCCTTAACTTGGAGCCAAAGTTAATTTTCAAAGCCCCAAAGATGTTGTTACATTCAATCTTTAGGTACTGTAGCACTAATTGCACTTTTCCAATTGATCCAGGTAGGTTCACATTACAGCATCAGTGTCAGTCAGCCTCCCACACAACCAGCACTGGTAAGTCAATGCTCCAAAGGAGATTTCAAAGGTCAAACTCTAATCATTTTGGAACTGAAATCCAGCAAAATCTTTGGGTTTAATTACCCTGTGAGTTAACAGCAACTTTTGTCAGATTAGGGGGAAAAAAATAACTTCAGCTGATGGAAGCTCTTCTCTCCCCAGTTCACAGTAACCTTCCCTTTTCTCTGGCCATCAAGCTTTATGTACACAAAACTAACACCCCTGAGCCATCAATCCTAAAGAAAACAGCATTTCTGGGAGGCAGCACTGCTCAATTCAATCCATTGTGAGAGACAGATTGGTGAGTTCTGTCAGGAAAGGTGAATCTTGCCATGATACATCATTGAATTGACAGCCAGAACTACCACACATGAAAAACCCCAAGCTCTTTAAAACATTATCTCAGAATAAAAGCACGAATTCCTCAAAAAGACACCTTGTAATGTGTGAAGATGACAAAATTCAGAATAGGAAGCAACATCCAGGAACAATAAATCTGTGAGAGACGGATACTGGAGAGCTCCAGTCACCATCACTGAGACACTTTTCTGTTATCCCTAAGTGCAAACACGTGGAAGAGCTGCATGAGAGACTGGAAAGGAAAGGCAGACTTGAAGGAATTCTTCAGTCCACATTTACTGGGAATGAAACTCCGTGCAAGGATGAACAGCATTCTCAGGAGCTCTGGGAACATCTTAGTGAGAAATTCCATGCCATCTGAGCATCACTGGAATAATAATTAATTCAATATTTGCTCCCTAATGAAATCCATAAGCCAACCTGCTGCTGTACATATAAAGCCTGAATTCATATTTTCCATGTTTTGCATGGTGGTTTAAAGCAGCCTCATTTTCTTTCACTCTCTCTCTCCCAGGAGGAAGGATCAGGATTTGCCATGCACCAGAATTTAACATCATTTTTGTGCAGAATTTAACAAAATGCCTTCTTCTCAGATATGACCATTTAATCTGCTTAGGCTACAACAAGCATGGATGATACAGAATGAAATCAGAATCAAGAGCCCATACCGGGGCAGCAGAGACCACCTGCAGGGGAGCCCAATAACCCTGCCAGCTTCAGGAAATGTCCAGAGCATGCAATATTCCAATGAAAACACTGATTTCAAACCCATTCCCTGCAGACTGAATAAAGACTTGTGAAAGAGTTATGAGCACTGCAGTTGTTGAAGCAGACACTCACCTTTATAGATAGGAGGCTTATCTCTGTCAGACTTCTCCCTGTTAGCCAGCTCCAGGAAATCTTCTATCAAATCCAGAGATATTAGGGACTGGCTGAACACTAGGCTGAAAAAAGAAACAGGGAAACGCAGAATTCATCTCTGGAGTTATTTTCATCCTTGTACTGCTTCCTTTTTGTTCCCTCCTCCCTCTGATACGACCTTTGAGCCAAACAGCAAGATTCAGTGGAGCACAGGCAGGTGTGGGAAGACTCCCTGACAAAATTGAGTGTAACATGCTTGTCTGCTTCAGAAAACAGCCACAGCAGAACGAGGAGTGGATGGGGAACACTGTCAGACTAATATATTCATAAAGTCTTCAATAACGGGTCCAGAACTGACTTACACTTTGTCTCCCAGCTCCTCTGCCATTCGAAGAATTTCAAAGAGAAGCACCATCTTCCCAGAATGTTCCAACACCTCAGCATCTGCATCAGTGACAAAATCTTTGTACCAGTCTGGAGCTGGGCTACCAGGATTGGAAGATGATGTAGCTTTGCCTATTAAAAAAAAACCAAAGAAATAAAAATCAAAGATGAGAATATGGTCATTACTTAATTGCTTTGAGTGTCTGAACTACAGAATTGTTCCTTCATTAACTGATATGAAAAGAGTTAAAGAAGCAAAAAACCCCCAGTTTTTGCACTATCAGCAATTACAAGGCTGCACAAGAGTTAAGTATTTAAGTGATGCAGAGACAGAAACTCACCCTGACTATAATGTAGTTCCTCTAACACATTACATCTCTGTGTGTAAAAGTTTTACATACACACCCTCCCCCCCCCCACATTTACAGTATGTTTGTCACTGGGATGGGGACAAAACAAAAGATTTCTCACTTGAGCTGTCCCCAGAAATTTGAAGTACTTAGGGAAAAGGATTAGACACACATGAGACAAAAAGAATCAGAAAATTGTCTCTGTGATTCCAGATACAAGACAAAAGCTAGATTATTACAGGAAAAAAACAAAAATTAAGTGTGCAGCTGTAAGAAGTTTGACTAACTTCTTTAAAAAGGTCTTGTATTCCTGCTGCATTGGATCTGCTTGCTCAGCATCCAATTCAAATTCCAGATGCAACAAATTATTGCACATATATTTCCTAATCTTTCCATTAATCTTCCAGCAATATGTTTCAAAAAGTTGAAAAGCAGCACAGTTCTTCTTAAACTTACAAAATTTTGTACTTCTGAATTTAAAAATTTCACTGTGCAGCTTCCCTGCCTCAAACCCCCCAAGTGCTAAGTTGATGCCCCTTGTTTTTCCAGGACAAATACATTTATCCTGGATACATTTCCAGGATAAATTAGAAGTAGCAGGAGCTGTAAGTACGGAATTAAGGAATTTGCCATTCTGCCATCCAGCACAATTCCTGACAGCCCTCTGAAATTGCCTTTTGCAAAATGAAGCTGCCTCACATTTTCATCACTCTGTATTATCCTCACCTTCATCTGACTTTGTTGATGCAGGGTTGTTTGTAAGATCTTCTACATTTCCTTCCCCACCTCCACGAGATCTTGAATTCCAGACTTTAATGACTTCAACATCATTATCACTGCCACTTCCACTTGAGCTACACTCTTTCTTCACCTTTTTCCCCTTGGATTTTTTTTTCCTAAAAAGCAACATGATACATCCCATGATTTTTTTTTTTTAAATCCCACTGCAAGAAAACATATTCTAACATACATAAACTAAACATCCACTTTATAGAAATCACTTCAGTTCTGTAAGGGAAACCACACCAACAAACAAAATAAAAGCTCAATTACTTTGCATAATCATCAGAACTTAAGCTCATGGAAGTTTCATCGGAATCTGAAGCTATGAAGTCATCCATACTGTCTTCATCAAAATAGCCCTCAAAAAGAGAAAAAACAGAAATTATTAAGTGTGTTCATCCAGAAGCTTTTATTAAATCTTTAGCCATCTGCTTACTCTTCATTTGAACAATGGTAAGTTCTACAAAGGCCTGGCCTTGCAAAATGTTTTAAGAATGACAACATACCCAGCAAGAAAAATATGACAAAACCAGCAGCAAAATGACCCCACAGCAACAAAGATTTCCATTAACTTGACGAAACTTTACCTAGAGTTTGGCAGAGCTTATTTGGAAAGTTCTCAAGTGAGAGTATTTTGATATATCTAATTTACCTTATTTTCTTTGCTAATATAATCCAGCTGCAAACACCAAGGGTGAGTCCAGATTCTGCTCAACATCTGGAAATCCTGGAATAGTTTAGCTCCAGCTTTGCCTCTTCCACCTTCATTTCCACCACCTACACCTGACAATAAAGTTCAGGTTTTAGAGTGAGCCCTGAAGTGAGTTTGCCACACAGTGCTCCCCTTCCAAGAGCCCATCAGTGCAGATCTGAGTGCTCTTTCCAGCTGCACATCACACTGTAACATCTCTTGTAAAAGGGCTCAAATTACTCAGTCACAGCCATTTTTTCTCCTAGTTAAAGTTGTCCAAATTAGTTTTTCCCCTTCGTCTTGATAATGAGAAACATGATTATATATTTTACATAAAAGCACATTGCTCCCCAGTACAGGAATGTATATAAATCCTCCTAAAAAGACAGACATGTCTATTTAGGTTTTGTAAAAGCAGCCCAAGATGGAAAACACAAAATAACATTTGCATTTAGGTTTCAATGAATCTGGCCAACTAATTTGAGCTACCTTTAACGACCTGTAATGCTGCAGTATTCTACTACAAAACAAAACTAAAAAACCCCAGACTATTTGTTTGCTGACCAAGCACTTTAGTGCATGGTACAATGTTCAGAAAGTTGATTTTCACCTACCAATTGTGGCAAAATGCCCCTTATTAAATGCCATCAGTGTTGTCCCCAGGGAGAGCTGCAGGAACATACCTGTCAAATGATCCAGGTAATACTGGTACAGCTTGCACTGGATCGGGGTCATCCGCACCTCGAGCACGTACTCGTATTTGGGGGGCAGGAACTTTGTTAATGCTGTGTAATCTTTCCTCTGCAATTTTACAAACAGTGCTTCAGTCACAGAAACATGGGAACGACTCCTGAGAGCTTCAGGACTTGTGGCATCTCAAAGGACAAAGCACTGTGGATCAGTGACAGTGATTCTGGTGCTTTCCAGCCACACAGTGGGGAAATCTGGGCCAGTAAATAACAGTTCACCACAGGCCCTGCAGCAGAAACACACCTGCCCCACTCAGGTGCTCGTCACACCGAAGCCTATGACCTGCAAAGCCCATGGCCAGTTCCAAGTCCTTGCAAAGTTCACTGCAACTCCAGGAGCTGCTCTGGGAACCACTTTTGGGGTTTTTTTTTTAGAATACTAAACCCCAATTTTACTTCTGTTTTGGGTTTTTTTGACTCTTACATTACTCTGTCTCTCCACTCACCCAAAGACCACAAGAGAGCTGCTCTCTATGGACAGGATCTGTTCTGCACTGGTGCAGGGAGAAAATCATTTCATCCAATGCTTTTTTTAACTAAGGTCTATAAGGTAATGAGTTCTTCACCCTTTTGAACCTGAATAATTTTCCTTCTCTCTTGTTTTCTGCTGTTCTGATTCTCACAGATCAGAAAAAATACATATTCAGAAACAACTGACAAGCTATGGACCAGCAACTTTCTGTGCAGACTTTAAGGCAGCTCTTAAATGTGCATATGGAATTAAAAAAAGAGTATTTCAAAGCAACTCATATCCTACTCTATCATAAAATGCTCTTGTCTCCTAGCAGGAAACAGCTGTATTCTCTAATACTTGTATTTTAGAATACCCTGACATTTGGAGAAAAACTATGAAGTTTATCTAATCCCAAAGAATGCAGAGATCTAACAATCAGTGAAAAATACTAAAGTTAGAAGATTTATGGAGCTCTCAAATCAGAAGTTTACAGGCCTTTGGGTGCTTTTATCAGAGGGAGATGAAATAACTCCTCTCCTTCCCTGCAGTTAAACGAAGTGATGAGTTAGGGACAAACTGTTCTTACCTGAACACAGCCAGCCAACATCTCATAGAGGATGTGAGCACGTTTCTTCATCACTCTGACATCCACCAGAGTGGAGTCTGCGCACTGACCGTTCTGGATGGGATTGATGAATCGATTCCGGAATTCCTTAATTGAGCCAAGCAAATTCTCCTTAATGAAGTTAACCATGCAGTGATCTAGGAGAAAAAACCCAGATTTGAGTGGTTCAAAATGGAAAGCACAGTGCTGGGATTAATGCAAGCAGAAAATAAACGAGTCACATCTAAATACAGAGAAACGTCGCAGGCAGCTGCGCTGTATCAAATTCTTCTCTTCCAATCAAACTAAATATATCTTCTATGGCTGACAGGCAAATGTGTACTGAAGGAAATAAAAGACAACTACTCACATTCTATAAGATTATTCTGCAGTGGTGTCCCTGTCAGAATTATTCTTCTCCTAGACCGAATAGAATTCATTGCCTTAGAGACTGCAGATGCTTCATTTTTCAGTATGTGACCTTCATCACACACCACAAAGTCAGGACCTGGAAAGAAACAACTTTCAATCTCTCCACAATATTTTATTGCCACAAAGAACCTGAGAGCATGAAGTATCCAAAATTTGTTCAACCAGTGTTACTTAAAGGGCTTTTTAAACTTTTTTTTGTGTGTTTCATGGTGAGATTTTTTAGCACTGATTGGGTTCTCACTCAGCTTTTGCACAAGCATTCAGAGTAGCCACTCTGGTGAACTAAAGGTTGTTGCTTGTAAAGTCTTCATGGCAAGGATTAAATTCAGCTTTGCAGTATATTCCTGTTAAAATGGTCTATCCCTGCAGCTGGCTGTGCACAGCTGCACCTCCATCCATCCCATCAAAACTCAGTAAAACTTCCTTCTCTCCAGCTTTAGGCTGCCATCTACTGACACTTGGGCAATCCCAAAACACCCAAAAAACAGGTAACCTGAAATTTTTCATCAAGGCAAGAATATCACTAGGGGGACAGAGTGCAATCAGAAGTCTTAGATAATATAAAACAACCAGATTTGACCTGAATTACAGACAAGTGAATTGTCACCTTGCAGCTGAAAGTCACCTCAGCAATGTCCTCAGCCTTCTTCCAGGAGATAAAATATCACTCTGGCTTAAGTGAGCTGCACAAGGAATGTCAAAACCACACCACAACACATTCCCACAGTATGCAAAGCAACTCTAATAATAAGATAAATAATACCCAACTTGGCAGAACAGACTTACACACACTAATTGCTTTCAGATTTAGCACAATTTCTGGAATTTCTTTCCTTGAAAATGAAGTAAAAGATATTCTAGGATCCAACTAGTAACTCAGAAGAAATGTTTTACCAGCTCTAAACCTGACCTCAGTTCCACCACTCTCAACTCTGAAAGCAGCTCATGACAAGTTGCTGCACCTTGGAGAAAAGCCACCAGTTGGGTTCAGCAATTCAGCTCTAAAAAGGCCAATATTTGAGGAGCAAAGGAGGATTTGTCAGCAAGGACAGTCTAATCTTTTGCAACTTACTGAGAATACTTTTTGTCAGACTAAATTTAAACTGCCTTGTAAAGAACAAAATTAATTCTATGGCAGTGATCAACGACAGAGAATCAATTAACCTCTGACTACTCACATGCCAGTGCCAGACACCTTAATCATGCCATTTTAAGGTGATTTAGAAGTGATCTGAATCTCACATGTGAAAAGAAATAAATCAAGAAGATATTTTTTTCCAAGCAAAAAACCCGAACAAAACAAACCCCAAACTTTTGAAACAAGTCTAGAAGACAATTCTGAAAATCCACATATGAATTCCAAATGCACTTAGGCTTGTTCAAGCCAATGTATTTCTGAATTTTCCCATCTGCCACAGAAACATTTCCCCGTATTATTTCATGACTTTTGTACCTTCCCAGTTTTGACAGCATGAAAAACAGAGTGGCTACACACAAAGCCTTCCTTTAATTTTATATAACCATCTCCAGCAGGGACAGATCCTTTCTCTAGTCCTCATTTCATTAAAGACTGTGATTCATTCACATGAAGTTAGAGAAATTAAATTACAAAACCATCTCAAAACCTGTTGTTTAGAGTAAGTGAATGACAGTAAAAATATGAAAAAACCCCAATCTTAGTACAATTATTCATGGTTTGTTTGGCAGGCATGTAGCACTGATATCTTGAACTAACATCTTGGCTACAGTTCAGCAGCAGGGATTTTCATAAATGTGTGGAGTTTTTCCCTTGTTCTTAAAAAACACAAATGCAAATCATTATGGACAGAACATTCCTCAAAATATGATAAGGAATGTAAAACTTAAAGGGACCTCAGGGGATCATTTAGATCATTTTCTCCATCTGAGATAAGGGTTATGAGAAAGGGACAGACCTGACAGAAGTGAGAAACTCCACAGCCTCTCTTGCTAAAACACTGTGCAATAATACCCAAGCTGCTGCAAATCTGAATAAATTCTGCCCTTTCCTTTCCCCAAATGATGTCAAAACCAACTGATAACACTCCTTCCATTAACCAGCTTCTAAATGGTGGAAAATGTGTCAGTTTAGTTGGTTTTTTTCTAGGCTAAACAGCCCTACTCATGCAATCTTTCCTTACAGTCTTCACCTTCTCATCCTTACTGAACTTGCACATGTTAATATATTGAAATATATAAATGAGAGATATATAGAGGTATATATACACAGTTCTCCTGTTCCTCTGAAGTCTACAAGAACTTTATACAACTGTCAATTAAAGAGCAGTTTCCAAGTTAAACAGTGAGAGAATTTTTGTGAGTAGCAACAAGTAAAAAAAAAAAAATAAAGTTATTGAAGTGCTACAAGCAGAGCACAGCAGTGATCAATAACCAACAGCCCTTCAGCAATGGCACAAAGCAGCCTGGAAAACCTGCATGTGTATGTAATCCTGCCATTCTTCCACGTAGCAGAGCTGGGTAATTAATGAAATCACTTCTCCACCCATAAACTTTGGCTAAACCTTCCCCCTCTGGTCCCCTTAACAATGCAACACAAGCTTCACATATATAATATGTCTTACCCCAGAAGTATTCACCAGACACATCTCATTAAATTAGCACTTAAATACCAAATTTGCAGCTTTTTAAATGGGAAATGCTCTCAGAGGCCAAGGTTTCCCTATCTCCAGTCCCAGCAGCAAGCCAGCACATGGCTTTCTCCTGCACTGGAACCTGCAACTGTCCATGCTGACTCACCAAGAGAGCAAAAATCAAATGAGAATCTTGCAATGCACATTCTCATCCATTTAGCCAATCCAAATGGCTCCAAAAATTAGTGGGTAGCAACACATGGACATTTCTATCTTTCGGCAATTAGTTAAAATATAGAAAGAGATGAGGCAACATGAAATGCACTCAAGTTGTGCCAGGAGAGGTTCAGGTTGGGTATTAGGAAAAATTTCTTCACTGAGAGTGGTTAAGCATGGAAGGAGCTGCCCAGGGAGTCACCATCCCTGAAGTGTTCAGAAAATGAGTAGATGTGGAAGATCATGGCACAGCTTAGTGGGCATGAGTCTGCACTTGATCTTGGAGGTCTTTTCCAACCTTCAAGTTTCCATGACTCTATAAAAATAATTAAGGAGTTATTTCAAGGTTGACTTTCCTAGTGGTCTGATTCCCTCCTACCAACCAGTCCTAGAAGAGAAGAGAAGAGAACAGGAGGCTCCATGTTCATATGGAATTATTCAGAATCTGTAAGGTTCAGTGCCTTCCAAACCCAATTAAATCTACACAAGTCCATGACCTAATCCCAAACACTGCTCTGTCCCAGTGTCTGAAGAGGTCTGGAAGGAGAACAGGAACACAGCAGGGTAAAAGCATGGGATGGGACAGGGCACATTACACCAGTCACTGTCTCCTCCTAGCACTGCACTGTCCAACATCCCAGAGTCCAGCATTTTTGGGGTTACACAAACACAAATCCATGAAGGGACAGTGCTGCTGGAAAGACACATGGTAACAACCCTAATGTTTGCCCTTCCTTACACTTTCCACCAGGGAAAACTCCCACAACAATCAATCACTGTATAACACTATTTCATCACTGCACCAGAACACGACCCACTGAGCACGAAATTACTGTCCTGTCACCACTACTTTGACACAGCAATTCACACCTTTTATCCCTTTGCTTTGACTTTCCTGGCAATAGTCTCAATAAATGCAATATCCTGAGAAAATCAGATATAGAATAGCACTGACAGCACAGGGTTCCCCCCCTCTTTTTTGGTGTTTGGTTTATTGTTGGGGTTTTTTTTGTTCTCAGTAACTACAGCTTAGGTAGGAGGAGTCAAAAAACCCATTGGCAAGAAGTACATTTCCTTCGCTGCTTAAATAATGTGCGTGGAATCAACACATATATCAACAAAAATAGTTCATCAGCTGCTGCACTGGAGCTTCCCTGACTCCACAGCCACTGTAGGACTTACTCAAGCTGGCAGAAAATTAATGTTTTAGCTGCTCAAGCAGCCTTTCTGCAGAGCTGGAGATGCCAATTCCACTTGGCCAATGCCAATAACCACAAAGTTACTTTTCCCCTTAAAATAATCTCTTTGTCTGTTAGAACAGAATTCACAGCCCTGCTTTAGAAGGAAACTTCACAAAATCAAGCTCACCAAGTACAGTTATCAATCAGAAAGAGGGAAAAAAATAAAATCAATCACAGACTGTCAATGTAAAGATAATTAAGATCCAAGAAAACCCATCTCCATTTACTTTGCCTTCCATATCTGCATTCTCAAGGAGAAATACCAACACTACAGCAAAGGTGCCTTTTAAAACCAGTTTTTAAGACATCCTGCCTAACCCTAAGTTATTTTCAGGTATCAGCTGCCAGTTCAGAATTTGCAAGGAAATTTTGCTATTAAGGTGAACCTTCCTAATCCTAAAATTTTTACTCCTTTTTGGTGACCACCTGAGAAATCAGTTATATTAACTTGGAATACTTTCAAGTGCTTCCATACATGTTGACAATAAGTTTGCTCAGTTCAGCTCAGCTCAAAGCAGACATCTGTTTCTCAAGACTGAAAAAATAATTACCTGCTTTATCTGCATTCCCTTAATTAGCGCTTCATTAACACTTGTTTTTTCACACTTCTAAGGTACACTGTCTACTATTTTCATGAGTAGCTGCGCCCTTAACGGTAAATTTCCATCAGGGACAAAACAGCTTGTGGTTGTAACAAATTAACAGATTAAAACAGCCTTGGATCCCCAATAGACACCTCAAATTACTTTGCAAAGGCAGCAATGCTAGCAAATAAGAATACTTAATAAGAGAAGTTTCCAGAATATATTCCCTGTGTTTGATGCAATAGAAGAGACTATTACAGATATCTATTTACAAAAGCAGATGGGGGAGATTCTGCACTAATTTCTGTAACTCAGCAAAAGCCAACAAAAAAAAAAATCTGATTTATTTTTCTTTCCTCATATACATACACCTGGGAAGTACAATCTATACAGCCTGTATTAATTTTCACTTACCTGGGTCGACTAAAGCTTTATTAAATATTTCTTTAAGTTTTCTACTCTTCACATTCCTGCCTTGGGCCAGATTTCGGTACATCTCGTAGCCAATGATCATCACACCTCCCTCGTCCTGCCAGCGCTGCAGCATGTAGCTCCTCTCCTGAGGCCTTTTCACAGTTGCCAGCTCACAGACCTTCCAAAGGGGGAAAAAAAAAAAGCTTTAATTACTCTTAAAATACTCAAAGAATGGTGCAGCTTTTAATACTTACAACATATGAAGTAGAATTTTCACATAAAGTGCATTCCTTAGCCTGTACTCTGAGTGGTGGAACTTCCCAATTAGGCAAATCATTCAGTTATTTCATGAAGAACTCTTTTTAAGCCTTTTACCTCTAGTCTTTCCTCATCTTCCAAACCTTCTTGCCATTTTTCAAACTCATTCAGCCAGTTCAAGGCAGTATTGAGTGGACACACGACCAGAGCTGTCCGAAAATCCAGTTTGTCACATAGCAAGACTGTGTGGAGAAAACTTACTACCTGCAAGAGAAAAAAACAAGCAGAACACCAAATAAACACCAGGAAAGAAAGATAAATGTATCTATTCAATTATGTAATTAAATTACCAACAACAGCCTTGTTTAAACATGTTTTTTCTGTTTTAACTCACTGGTTAAAATTTCATACAGGTGTTTTTGGAGTTCGTACACTCCTTACTCTGTGTTACATGGCTGCACACATCCTTCACATACTGAGATCCACTTTTGAACTGCTGAAGGATTTCATAAATAGAGAACCTTCCCTTTACATTTCACCAATCACTTTCATAAATTAATTATTTCTATCAGGTCATTTTTAAGCTTTCTCCCAACACTCGCCCCAAACACAAAATAAATTCACAGTCAAGTTTCTCAGAAGTGAACTTCAGTCTTAAAGCAGTTTCTCACACTTGATTTTCAAGGTATTTCAAAGCAAATTCTCTCAGAAGAGCTCTGCAGCAGGTTATGGCAATGTTTTCCAAGGATTCACCCTGCAGCCAGCCTAGCTGTATGTTGCACATGACAACACCTCCTTGAGGCCTGGAAAAAACCCAAAAATCTTTTGGTGTCGCTCAGTGTTCCTGCTGGGCTGCCTGCTTTGAGCAGCAGCAAACAAAGGCAGGATTAGAAAAGAGTCAGCAAATCCCATGGCAGCTCCAGCTCTCCCACTGGACTTTTAATGCACAACAGCAGAAGTTCCTTCTGCAAAAATCTTGGTATCTGGCAACTCTGATTTAATAGATTGTTCAGAGGAATTTCAAACTGCATGACCGTGCTTGGAACACTGGGCAACAAAGTGCTTTTGAACCAAAAGGAGTTACTGGTTGTTCTGTGGTAAGACAAAACTACTCAGGAAGATTCATGACCAAAGTCCTCTGTCCTGGCCAGCAAGTCCCCCAGCTGCCTGATTTCCCTGATCTCTTTACAAACTGCAAAGTCTCCTAGAACTCGTGGTGGTTCAGCTCTTTTAAGATCTGAACAGCAAATAGCATCACAGAGCACAGCAGAGTGACTGGCAGATGGACACATGCAGAAAAAACCAACTACCTCAGCTTCAAACACCAGCCTTAAAAATGGGTTATATTGATATATGTTTCTAACTATGGCTTTTTCTTTGATTATCAAGAAGTTGCAGCCAAAATTACTGTCATTAACACATCTGGATCACTATAAAAATACCCTCTGCCGTGAAGTATTTAATCAAACTATATGGTGTAAAAGTGTAGGTGTAAAAAGTCCCCTCCACAACAGTTCTGCAAAGCATTGCAAATCTCCACTAAAAGGTGTGATTATCCCATCCACAACAGTTCTGCAAAGCATTGCAAATCTCCACTAAAAGGTGTGATTTAACTCCTGAAGAACCACACCACCTAAGCTAGAATCAAGTGTGAAAAATACACCTTTCAAAGGTGATTTTCAAAGTGTTCTACAGAACTACAGACTGTCAGAATACTGTGTCTGTCACTCCAATTTCCCTAAACAAAGAAAATTTTTATATTTGCTGGAGCTGGAGTTAAAAACCTGCTGTGCACCAGCACCAACCACAGCTGCAGCTTGGTTTGCCTGAACTGGTCGTACCGCGAGTGACCTCGGTCCCTCTGATCATCCTCAGCTTTGTTTCACTCCAAAAACCCCCACAAACCCACCAGCATCTGACTTTAGAAATAAAGTCTGGCATTACAAAATAAAAACAACCAAATCTGATAAACTTGTACTTTATCAGCAGCAAATGAATTTAAAAACAGTCAAGGAAATAAACCACTTAAGGGAAAACGAATGAGGAAGATAGTAAAAACCACAACCTGCTTACAATTATCACACTGTCTTAGAAACAGGTTCCTGGAGCCTCTCTCCTACCAGCTGTATTTATTTTCTTGTTCTGAGTTGCAAGGGAGCTACACAGAAATCAATTTTGTTTCTTACCTGTAATGTTTTCCCCAGGCCCATACAGTGAGCAAGAATGCAGCCAGAGCCAGGAGATGTCTTGGTTTTTTTTACAGATTCACAACAGCAATCCCACATGAACTGAACACCTGAAGGAAATAATTGAAGTTTTCTGATTAAACATTCACTTTATTAAAGTTCACCTGATAAGAGACAGCTGTGATCACTGAGATCATGATAACTCTTAGGAAAGCAGCTGTCAGGATAATTATTGATTCATTTCTGTCCAGTGGGTTGTACGTGGGATGATCTTTGTCTTGAATTTGATTATATTCACAGTTTCTCTGAAGATGTGGCAACTGGGATGGAAAACATTACTGTGAGGATGCAGACTGACTGATCTTGGGGACAGGGAGAAGAGAAAACGTTCTGGTTTTACCTGCCAAGGAGTTTTTATTCTAATTCAGTCTGCATAAAGTGCTGTGCCCCTGGAGAGAAAAATTTAAATTTTTTTCCTTTAAAGTCTTCCCTTACCATCTACTTGATGTGGTTTCAGTCTGGTCACTATACTCCTGTGAACCTGCACTAATGGTTCTTTGGTTTCTTCATCTTCATCTAAAACCAGCTTGGTTGTAATGGGACATTTCAGAGGTGAAGCATCTTCGATCTCTATCACCTGCAAACAGAACCAGGGCACCAGAGGAATATTCTCACATGAATAACATCCACCATCTGAGACACATCAGATTTAGCAGAACTGGAAGTCATAATTTATTTAGTAAAAAGAAGCTTTCAATTCTTTACTGCCTCACAACTTACTCTGGCACTGAAGTGAAGCAGCAGGGAACTGAAACAACTTTCTAAAGATCTCAGCATCAAATAAAACTTACCAAGGTCACCCTGCAGGAAACTGCAGATAAAACTTGTGGCTTACAAGGCTGCATGTAAGCAGTTTTCAAAAATTACCCATCAAATTACACTGAGGTTGAAATTTATCATCTTAAACATGATCAGGAATTCAAGTTCACAGAATTTTACAGAGAAATCAGACCATACCTCTCTCAATTTCTCTCTCTCCCGTTCTCTCTCTGCTATACGTTTTCTTCTTTCTTCTTCTTCTTTAAGTGCATTTTGCGTTTCTGTTCGAAGTTTATCATCTTTAATAATTTTTCTTATTTTCTTCCTGCCTTTTCCAGGAGACTTTGAGTCATCATTGTCCTCATTCTCGGAGTTACTCTATTAGAAATTAAATAAAGTACACATTAGCTAGAAAATTATGGCACAGACCATCAAACCCTTCTTTCTTAGACAAGCTCCCAGAAATTCTTATACACACAGGTGAAGTTCAGCTAACAAGAAAAAAGATGTCTTTTTTAAAAGTATGACAAAAGAAGTGCCACCTTAACTGTAATGTATTCTGAGATACCAAAGATAAGCCCCGCTGTGCAAAGGCAGTACTGAAGGCATTGTTATCATTTAATAGTTGCTAATGATTATTAATAAAGCATTTCTTTCCTGTTATACTGGTGCTAAATCAGATCAGCCCTTACTTCCACCACACAGGACAAGAAACCCCAACACTACTAAAGCTTTAATCTACAATTTGTCTCACCTACATTTAGATTAAAAATTCCATTTACTTCAATATCAAGCATTTTTATCAAGATGTAGACAGGAAAAGTTTTTAGTTAAACAATGTTTTACCTCCACAATGGTGGCACTTTATAAATTTTAGCCTGAACTGACATAGAGAAAAGTTTTAATTTTTTACTGTCCTTTGTGCAGAGCTGTTTGAGATACCCTGAGCAGCTGGCAGAAGAGACAGCAACTCCCCATTTATTCCTTCAAAACATGATACAGCACCTTATTCTCATTTTCACTTGACGAATCCTCCTGAACCTTTATCCTCCTTCGTTTCTTTTTCTGTTTGTAGCTGCGCTGGTTTTCTTCTGCCTCAGCTTTTTTGGCAGATCTATTAAAATACAAAAAGGCAATATTATCGATAAACCATAATAATCCACTGCCTTGCTGAAAAACAATGGTAAAGAAGTACGACATCATTAATTAATAAAATATGCACTCCTTTTGTGCAGTTAGGGCTGACTTCCAAATTCCTTCCTGCCCCTCAGCCCACTGGACACACAAAGCAATGAGAAAACCCTACAGAATCTCAGAACTGTCGAGCAGTAGTTTTATACTGCAATCCACCAGCTGACAGTGTGTATTTGACATAAAAATGTCAATTTTTTTGTCCATCTTTTCTTGTACTGGCTCATCAAATTGTTGTGTACGCCCCACTGTGGTACAAATTCAAAACTCCCCCGTTTGCTGCAAAATAAATTAATGTTCTATAATTCCTATAGATAAGTATCATCAGGGGTTTTAAGAACTGCTCCAAAGTGTTTAACTTTTTTAATCTCCCTGCCTAAACTGTTTTATTAAAACCCCAAATACACACAGGGTAAGCACAGTTCAGTTTTATTCATACCTTGTCCTTGGTCGTTGGTCATCCTCAGACTCACTGACCTCCTCACTCACTGCAGACTCGTGGAACTCGGAGTCATTTGAGTCATCACTGCTCACTTGAAAAAGAAACCAGCATTTATTTCATGGTGAGCATCGCTGCAAAGCCAGCAGCTCCTCACTGTACAACAAACTGGTTAAGAGCAACAAGCACTGCCAAGGTTTCAGACAATATGGGACCCATTAAACCCACATTTATAAGGAGCAAGGGGGATAAAAGGGGTACAGAGAAGAAAAGGTTAAAATTTAAGCACTAGCTGAGTCCTGGTGGATGGTTTATTGTGCCAACAAGCCTTGAGGTCTTTATGCATGAACATCTACATTTATTTTACAAGCAAATGAGAGAGTGCATTATATGATGGAGGAGAACCGTGCGGAGCAGTATGGAACTTCAGAAAACAAAAGATGATTTTTAGTTAAACAGAAGCTTTTGTTTCAAATGCTCTACGTGTCATTTTATAGCCATACTTCAAGAAAGGACCCATATTTACTAACAACATATGAAATTACATCACTGCATTTATGGCTTGGCATTTCTTCAGGTAATGCAAGCTCAAAACTGCCTCAAAAAGCAATTAAAAATGCGCCTTAAAAAGCAGCATTAGCAATACTCTCCTAAGCACTTTGAGGAGCTAGCAGTGGCATTTTTAGGTAATTAAGACACCAGCATGGCATTTAACACCTTTAATTTCAGCTTGACCTTGAACACAGTGGAAAGTTTAATTGTTTTCTGAATGACAAGGCTTAAAACATGGGTTGTTCTGTATACATGGGGAAAGGTAACATTAATAACATAGGGCTAAAAAAGGCAAACTGAAATCAAATACTTTGTTCTGTTTGAGGGCAGTCAACTACAAAGGTCTGCTAAAGAATCCTGAGCTGCCTCTTATTTGCACATTAATTCAAAGGTAATTTACAGTTATTCCCCCTGAAAGAAATGTTGTAGGTAGAGTTTTAATCCCAAATGGAGGAAAAACTTGAATATGCGAACAGATAAAAAGGAGAGTTTTCACAGAGGAAAATGCTAAACAAATCACATTGCATCTTTTATTCTGTGGAAGACCACAAAAGCTGGCTGGCATCAGTGCAACACAGGGAAGCCCAGTGCACTTTTCCTGGCCAGGAAACCCCCACAGGTTCTTTGTTGCTGCCTGCAACAATAAAGCCAGCCCCCAGCCCAGGCTCATTTCACAGTGCCATCTGCTGCTCAGCTCCAGCCTGCTCCACTGGAATCCCAGCATGGACACATTCCTCAGGCACTACTGCCAGTCCAAGAGAGAAATTACTTAAAGGACAAGGCTGATTTTCCCAAATTAGACATCCTGGGCTTGCCTGTGCTGTTTAAAACGGATATTCTAAGACTCCACCAGATTAATCCAATTCAGAGGACACAGTAAGTGGAGAGAGCTGCAACTGTATTCAGCATTTCAAACAAAACTATTTATCACACAAAGATAAGGGAATTCTAGATTTCATATACAAGGAAGTTTATACAGGGATTTTAAAATCACAGAAGTTGAGATCTCCATTCTGCCAAGCTTTGGACTTATTTTATAGAAGCAAGTACTTTTTAAGACCAAAAAAAAGATGTGGATTATGTACCTTTCCTTCTATTTCTGCGCTTCCCCCCTTCTTTTTTGTCTTTTGGTTTCACCACCTTTTTTTCTTCTCCAGATTCCCCATCACTCACGGTGAGCTTGTGCCTCAGCAGTCTGTGTCTATATCTGGGCTTCTTAGATGTTTCTTCTTCCTCTGAATCTGACTCAGAATTACCTTCTTCCTTTTCAGACTTATTGTCTTCCTTTTCATTCTCTCCTGTCACACAGAAGAGTCAGTACCACATACATACCAGTCACTTTCCTATCTTACATAAATTGGGCAAGAATTAAAATCTGAATTAATTTCGGCTAAATCCTGTGCTTTTCCAGGGAATTACAAGCAACAACATACCAGTTTTCTCAAATGTTAAGTATTTCACACTGCCTGAATGCTTGGAATGCCTGTTCCAATGGCTGTGTTAGCCAAATCTCTCCTGTGCACTTGCAGAACTTACTGTTCTGTATAGATTATCCCTCACAAACCCCAAGGACTTCTTAATTGCTTACAAAAATCAGACTGTAACAAAAAAATAAACATACAGGAGATTAAAAGAGATGATAATCCTCATGACCACATACATTGGCCTCTATGTGGCAAATACATATCAACCTCAATAATATTTTTTGCTGAAAGCTTTAACAACCATCATTTTCCCAAGTGACCCATGAAATCATGACAGGTGCCACAGCACCATTCTGTCCCAGAGGCTTTTTGGTGCTTACCATCATCTCCTGTGTTCTCAGTTTGCTTTGCAGGTTTCTTCTTTCCTTCCTCCGGCTGCTCATCTGAAGACGTATCCTCATCAGAGGAAAGATTGGCTTTGATTTCTTCTAAAAGCATTTTCTTGGCAATTCTTTGAAGTAAAACAGAAAACACTATTTATTCCATTGTTCAAGTAAATCGATGAATGACAAGTGTAATCCTACACCATTCAGAACTTCAAAAAAAGGGCTGAAAGCTGAACGAAAAAAAAGACACGTGATGAAAAGTCATTGTGGCAAGACAGGATCTATCAGCAAAAATCTCACACTAAATGTGATGTGTTGACTTGCTTTCAGAAAGCAGGTTTGTATAAAGCTTCTTTAGATGAGAAGTTTCCTGCTTTACAGCAGACTGGAAATGGTTATAAAATGTACAGACTTAGAGATTTCATTTTATTCATGGTCTATCTGGGTAACTAACCACAAGCACTTGCCTTACAGCAACTCTAGCAAAAACCCTTATGTGCTTATACCCAAAAAGTCTGACCAACACTACAAGGACCTGAATTTCAGATAAAAATTATCATCTTATTTCCTGCTCCACAAACTGTCCGCTCAGCTTCTCATGGCTTCACTGCAGAACAAGAAAGTTTCCAGCTAATGCACAAGTGACTATGGAAAAATGATTTGTTTACATGCACTTTTAACACAAACATCTTGCCTGAGTCTATCCAAGGCAGGATATAAAATGGTATGTCAAAAGCACAGGAAAATAGTGGACTTATCAGAGTACTTGTACTTCCAGGAGGAAAAAGGATAAACCAGGTCTTCCTCATATAAATACCAGGAATACTGTAGTTTTCATTCTGAGGTCATCCATTTTAAATGAAAGATGTGTTTTCTAGGTGAAACCTCATCTGTCTTGCCTTTTGGGAGAATTAATGTATACTGTGTATACATAGTTCAGGATGGGAAAGCTTTCACACCAGTCAAAACAACAGCTCAAAACCCATGGAACTGAACCACAATCCAGGCTTCACTTGGGAATGGCAAAGGAACGGGGATCCCTCAAGCAAAGCTGCTTATACACCAGAAAACTGCTTCTACAGAGCACTATAAAATAGGCTTTTAACAATCAATATTTCATTTTCCAGCCTGCAATGTGCCACCAAAACAAAAGAAGTTTTTCTAAGGGAATTTTCCCAAGCTATCTTTCCTGATACTCCACACAGTATTTTCTAATTTTTGAGCACTAGTGTTATTTTTTAAAAACACTCTCACACTAATTTATATTCAGTTATTATTAAAAGATGGAAGCAAAATAGTTTAATAAACATTTCAGATTGTTCAGTGAGTCAGACCATCCATCAGCATCCAAAACACACCCTCCCCCTCTCTCTTGAGAAATGGCTTGTGAAGAAAAAACTGATTAAAACTTTACCAAGCAGTACCCTTGGAGAACTTTAATTCCACATCTATCATGAGATCACAGCATAAACCCAATGAAAACTTACTTAAGTCCACAGAAAAGTAACATCCTCTTCCAAATGCTTTTTGCATTAGGTCCTCCCAGAGGATATTTGGAAAAGGGACTTAGGGTTTGACTGGTTGTTGATTTTTCTAAAACCCAGCACATCATGTGTAACAGCAACAGAAATAGACAGCTCCTCATGTAAGAAATTCAGACTATATTTCTTCCATCTCTTAATAGTCAGAACTTTTTCTTCAAAATGAAACTGCTTGGAATGTCACAGGTTGGCTTCCCTTTGACAGCTTTTCACATAAATTATTTACCCTTGACTTGTACTCCAGAAAATGCGCAGAGCAGTGCTCTGGCTACTCTTCTTGTTCAATAAAAACCCCAAGTTTTGGAAGAGAAAAAAACCTAAAAGGCCTGGGAAAAAACTGAAATTGAAGCCTGAAAGTCCTGCCTTTGACTTATTTTGGCAAGTGCATTAGCAAAGTTAACACAGCTTGTGGATGGCAACACTTACCTCTATACAAGTCACCTTTAAAAGGCTGACTTTGGTTCTTAGCAAAACAAGACCTTCATTTTTACTTGTTCTTTAATGAAGTATATTTTTAAGAGGAAAAGAATACAGCAAATGTATCTAACACCTAAAAAGACCATGCACAAAATCTACCATCCATAAAGAGAAGATGCTCTCATTTTCCTATTAATCATCAGCATAACCAACAATCAGATTGGGTAAACTGATTAGTTTCTAATTATTTATAATAATATTAAGAACTTATGGCTACAATAGAAAATTAGTCCTATTTTTTATCTAGGATAAAGACTTAACCACTTGCAACCAAACTGAGATGGGACTGTTTGTTAGTGAGAAAAGCTGCACTTTCTTCAACGCATTTAATTTAGGCTAAAAATGTGAGACATTATTAAGACGTTCAGGATTTAGAAGATGCCCATTTTTAATTAACTACAGATCTGATAAGAATGGTAAGTGTAAGCAATATTAGACCCAAAGAGATTAAGCCTTGTAAATGCATGTGACAAAATGACTGATGCAACAAATGGCTTATATGAATTAGAATAAATTGAGTACTGGACTCTGGAAGCTGGTTTTATATTAAACTACAATAGATGTTGACCAGGATAACACATCATATTTCTACTTTATGACAAACACATTTAAAGTGATCAGGTTTCTAAGCTAAGAAACTTCACATGGTAGCTTTAACATTTCAGTATTTGCATTAACAGAAGCAAGACAAACAAGCTATGATAGTGTGAAAATTCCCTCACTCACATTGTTCCAGAGAAAACCATGTAAATCAAAAGGGACTGTAATATTTACTCAGGTCAAGGACATAAAGGATTCTTGGCCATTCAGTTGAGCATCACCAATGGATTTAATTAAGAGCCACAGAAAGCCCTATGACCTCCAGCACGGGGTTTCAGGTAGTAAAAAATAAAGTAAAAAATAAAATAAAATTTTAAAATCCCTGCATTTCACTCATTCCTGCACTGATCTGCTGTGACCTTGAGCATGTCATGTTGCCCCACTCCATCTTATCTAAACTTATCGTGACATTTGTATGAAGGGCACTCTCCCAACACACATTTATACAGTGCCTTACAGAACGGGGCTGCAACCTCAACCAGGACACACAAAACCAACTCTAGAATCAAATAATAGCACATATGCACAATTTTGTATCGACTGGGCTTCAAAGGTATTTCCCCTTTGTAAGAACAACACCAGCAGAATACATTTCTAAATCATGAATTGATTACTATGGATTTTTAAGTCGTGCTAAAAGGAGCGAGTTTTCACAAGACAGGCAAACTGGAAGTTACCCAGGGGTTGCTTAGTTACACTGCAGGACTACTTTAAAAGCTCCTTCAGACATTGCAGCAGAACTGGAACAGTAGGTGCAGCCTCTCATGATGTGGAGTTAAGCCCACATGGTAATTTGCACCACTCTTGTTCATGAATTTCACAGCGCCAATACAATGGACTCTTTTAGAGATTGTTCAAAATCTTGGTGAGACAATGCTACCACTGTAAAAATCACTTTTCTTAAAAAGCCATGATTTTAAATTTTAGTTCATTATTGTGATGTTTCATTACCAATTCGATTACATCAACTCACACTCAGTGTTCATAAATACCTACTAATTATATGTAGAAATAAGGTTGCCTGAAATAAGCCCTTGGGTGGGGGATGATGGTGGAATGTGGCTAATAAAAGCCACCAGAATTCCAGCTAGAGCACTACTGGCTTAAATGGGCCTTTAGGATACTACTAGAAAATTCAGAACCCTTTAAAATATATTTTAAGAAATTAATATTTGGATGAAATGTCATACATGTCTAAAAAAAATGAGTGAAAACTGCCAAACACCTTGTTCTAAATACTGTGCTGTCTTTGTTGGAAGAGGCTGATTTTCAAGCTGTCAGAGTTGTATTAAATTAAATGCTTGGACAAGAAAAACGTTTTACAAAAATTTATTGTAACCATCAAATACTTAAAGGCATTCTGCATTAAATACACTATTAACTTCTTAATAAACAGAACTACTGCAAACATATCAAACAGTACCATTTAAAAGATCAGAAGGACCAATAATAGTTACACAACAGAAGATGAAAGCATACAGCACTGTATGGCATAGTATGACCCACTTGGATATTGCATTTTGGCAAAGATGATTTCAAGACTATTAATATTCATGTCATGCACAACCCCAGGTATGCAAATAACAGAACATCTAAACTAGAGACTTGCAAACAGGAGAGTTCCCACACTACAAACACCCAGCAGGTACTACGTACCCTCTTTGGCCTGGAAGAAAATAGGCAACTTCTCTGAATCAGTAGGTAAACTATTTAAACACTTTGTGTTGAGTAAACAGAAGAACAAGTTTTTAACTTCTTGAAATTTGTTCCATCTTTTTACAGTTTATAGCTCTGATTTTGGTGCCAAGTACAACACATGATTAAGGTAAAGTCAGACTGCATTACCAGTTAACATGTCTGAAGGTTGACAACACTGTTTATTGACAAAATACCTCTCCATCTCATGAATAGATGTTCAAAAGATCCCCTAAATAAAAACTTAACAAAGAGGCAGCTTCAAAACAAAGTACAGAAACTGATTTTTAAAGCCCGAAGTTGTATTACTGTTCGTTATCAATTAAGTTCATTCATTTCCCAATATAGCTCGAACTCATGAGTGAGTTCTGTCAAAAAAACATCTGTGTGGTAAATGCTGAACTTCTGACAAAAGTGTATTGGTTTAGTTATCGACCAGAAACTCAAAAAGCAAAAAAAAAAGGAAGAAAAAAAAATTTAAAATAATTAAAACAGGACTGAAATGAAAACAGAATTTTAAAAAATCTTGTTATACCAAAGTTTACATGTTCTGCTTATGACCCTGTGCTGTCAAGTCCCTAAAAAGCATCTTTCTTTAAACAGCTGAATTACTGGGTTAAATTTGATGACTAAAACCACACAAGAACTAATTCAGCAGCAGCATTTTGATGCCAAACTGAGGTCCGTAAAGGATATAAAACAGTGTTTTTAAAATTTACTTCAGCCACATATCCAAACATACAACTCTGTGAAACAAGGATTCCACATTCTAAACTAGTAAGGCTCAGAAGCAGAAAAAGACTCCACCAGCAACTGGTCCCACACATGCTATATGGCCAAAACAACAAAAAAAAATCAGTTTCTGAAATACTATATAAAAATTTGTTGAACAGCTCTTCAGTCTAACTACAGTGACTTCCAAAAAGAAACTGTGGCTTGGAGCTGAGCAATACTTCATGTTGTGCATTTACTCCTTAGGAAATGAAGCTTTTACATTTCTAGCCAGCTAATTTTGATAAGCTACAACGTTACTGGTAAAATATGACATGTCTTAGCTAACTGTATCTTACAGAGATTCTCTTTTATTGATTTCAAAACTGAAGCAATACATGTAAGCCACAATTCTGAAAATATCTATGCAAAGACTTAAAATATATAATTAGTATCTTTCATACCAGTTGAGCCTATGCACAGTGCTTGTAGAATCATGGCCTTAACTCACATTAGTCACTTTAGGTACTTTTTAGTGGATTAAAACTCAGTTGAATTAACAGCTGAAAATATCTAATACGGTTTTCCCCACATTTGTGCTTTCTCTTTATTGAGAAAAGTGTTTCAATTAAAAAAGCATATTAAGTAACAGTAATAACCAAATTAATTCTGAAAATATTGCAGCACTGCATATTGCACAGATGCAAATTGTCACCTTCTACTCCCAGAACTAGCTGAAATTCACATTTAGCAGCAGCAGCTTTTTACCTGCCTGCAAGATCCTTTGTCACCAACCTCCCACTCGCACCGGGAACCCCAGCGGGACAGTGCTGCAGTGCCTTGAGAACACCCCCTAGCCAGGTGTCTCAGCTACCACTTCTAAACACTTGCTTTGCATTTCTGGCTCTGGGCCTCTGTTTTCTGGCCCCGTGTTCACACTTGCGGGAGGCCCGTGAGCGAGTCTTTACCGGGCAGGCAGCCGTGCTTTTTACCACCTGCTTGCTCCTCCGTTGCGCCGGTTTGCGCCCACGCCTAGGGTGTGTTATAATCGTTTTTAAGTCCTTACGGAGGGTATCATACCTATTCTCAGGGTCGTCATCATCATCATCTTCCTCCTCCTCCATTGGGATAGTCCTTGATAGAGCCTCTCCCTCATCTCCTGCAAAAAAAGCCCAAGAGAAAACACTCAGTACATGTAAACCCGGCAACAAACAATACACGACAGCACAATGAACAACACAACATGTGAACTACATCTCCATCAAAATCCCAATTTATAAACAGCTTGGTAATACCACCTTTCTACCAGTTACCCGTCTTGACAGATAAAAATAAATGTAGTTTTTCAATGCACATTATGCTTGCTGCTACACACAACTTGCAACTCGTTCCTAATTACAAACTGTGAATTTGGGATTTTACACCAAAGCACAGAGACTAACTACTCTACCCAGGAATCAGAAAGAAGTTACCTAAGAAATTATTTGCCCTAAGAAATTATTTGCTCTGTCAGAAGCTCCTCTAGTGAGTTTGGCAAACTGAAAAGAAGGCACAAACAAATACAGGACAGAACTGCTTCCCAAGCCCATGGGCTGCCATGAGGAAGTACTGGAGAACATTAATCCTTCCTATTTTTGCTTTCAGACCATGAGTGTGTGTAAAGAGTTGTATTTTGAGAATTCCACATGCTATCCTTACTGCAAATATCCAAACTCAGCTGCACTACATGGCACTGTCCCATATACAAAGGACATAGAAACCAACAGCGTGGGACACCTGACAGAGAAGGAACAGCACAGTGTGAAGCCTGCCCTTAAGCTCCTCTGCACTCTCCTGGCTGGACTGAGGAATTTGGATTGTTTCTAGCACATTCCCAGGCCTGCCTCCTTGCTTTTCTCTCTTTTTTTCTTGCATGCACATCAGACAAATCTGCTAGGTAGTAAAATTAAGCTTAGGGAAAGAAACCTCACAATCCTAACAAGCTGAGGTTCCCTCATCCATAATTTCTGTTTATTTTCTATCTGTGGGGACTGGAGGACTGGACTAAAACTAGGCTGCGAGAGGCACACTCCAAGGTGATCACAGGAAGTCCCTCATTCGGATAAATAAAAGCATCCTGTTGGTTAAACCAGATCCTAAGTCTCATTTAATGATCAATCTACACAGCTTATTCAGACCCAGAACAGACTCCTTTATTAATTCACCTATTAAACCAAAAGCAGACTGCAGAGAAAGGGCACATTCTTCTCCTCTGAAAATACTCTAACATGGGCAGAATTTCATAGAAGCAAATGATAACTAAGGCTGAAAGAGACATCTGGACATGCTCTACTCCAAATCCACCATCAAAGCAAAGCTAACTCCAAAGTCAGGTCAGTTATTTCAGGGTCTTGGCCAGTGAAGTTTTAAGCATTTCCAAGGACAGGGATTCCAAAGCTCAGCAAGGCAACCAGTTTCAAGCTTTGACCATGCTCAGTTTAAGAACACTTCTTTGAGTGTCTGTATCAGTTTTCCTTGCTAAATGCTGTATCCACTGCCTCTCATCCTTTGGGCACACATCCAGCTCAGCCTCCCCTAAAACTGCCCATGAGCTGATTTGCAGACAGAAATTCAGACACCCCATTTTTAGCATTCTGTCTCCAGTCTAAACCAACCCACTTCTCTCTCAGTCTAACTCTACTGTCAATCATCCCACACCACAGACTTGTTCATTTGCACCCTGCTATCCATCTCTCCAATAATGACCCAATCTTTCCACTTGTGACCTGCAAATGAAACAACAGGTCCCACTGCCTCAGACACCTGCTGATATATTAAAACCAACTTCTTCCTCTTGGGCCGTTTCAATACCAAGTCCATGAACTGCACATGAGCAATTCCATTTCTAAGGCATTTTTCTCTGATGGTTCAGTGATGCTGAACACTGTCACTGAGTGCCATCAATTGTCTGTCTATAGGAGAGTTTAATGGCTGCGGCAGCAACCACACGCAAAGAGCCAGTTCATTACTATGCAAACCATGAATTATCTGCAATTTCTCCTGCCAGTGACATCACTGGGGAAAACACTGCTAAGGCAGCAGTCAAGGAAAAGCTCTACAAGTCCTAGTATTATCTGCACAGAGACGCAACATATGAAAATAAGCAATGACAGATTTCTAAGTAGCTGTTCTAAGCCTACATGGCTCTTGTGAGGCACAAAAATCATCTGCTTGATTTTGAAATGTATATTACAATGCCACACATCTCCAGAGTCACCTCCAGTGCACAGAACAGGAGGTGATAAATTTGAGTTCACCACATTATCTACTCCTTCAAATCAGCTTCTGCTGAACAGTCCCAGGGCAGGTGAGGTAAGGGCCAGGCTTTGGAAAGCTGGACTTCAAGGCAGTACCTGCTGCAAATACTGCCTGGGGTTCCCAAAGCACCTCCATTTACAGTGATATCTTTTTTTTCCTCAAGGTACAAGCTGCACAAACTGAAATCATGGAATCTTACAGCCACAGGATAGTTTGGCTGGAAGGGAACTTTACAACATGTGCTTCCAAATCTGTATCAGAAAACCCGACAGGCTGCAAACATTTAAATGCACGATTCCCTACTGGTGAGCGTTTTTTGCTTCTACATTATTAAATGTCACCCAAACCTTACAAAATTCCTGTTTATATTTTAATATGTGTACATGAACATCTTTTGCACACCTGATGACTGACAAAATCCTGCATCAGCAGACAGCATCAAGCTTTCGGTCACCGGCCTGATCTTCTGCTCGTCGCTGCTTCCATCGCCTGTGGAATTCTGATCATCATTTTCTTCCTTATCAGACGAGGAAGAGGAAGTGACAACTACCTTCTTTTTTGCCACCTTCTTTTTTAAGTTGCTCTTTTTACTTTCTTTTACTGATCCTCTTTTAATCTTTTTCTTAGTGTCTTCATAAGACTCCTCATCAGAAGAGGATGAGTCGTTCTGTTCTTTCTTGGAAATTTTCTTTTTGTGGCTTATTTTTTTCTTTTCTTTCGTTTCAGTTCGTTTTTTACGCCGCACGGCATCATCAGAAGAACTCTCCTCTTTTTGGGGAGATTTCTCAGTATCAGAGGATAAATCAATGTGCACTCTTTTAGCTACTCTCTCTCTCAAATTCCTCTTTTCTGTAAACACGGGTTCCTTTTTAATTTTGTCGTTTTCAGAAGAATTGCTACTTCCTTTCTCTGGACATGACTTATCAAGATCAGAAGAGGAATCACCTTGTTCTTTCTTCAAACCTTTCTTTTTCAGTTTTTCAGATTGCTTTGCTTTGCTTTCTGATCCTTTTTTGTTCTTGAGTCTGTCTTTGGAAGACTCCAACTTGTGCTCTTTCTTTGCCGATTTCTCAGTACTCTCAGAAGAAGAATCATCCTGTGCCTTTTTCTTTTTCAAATCCTTCTTTTTCTTAACTTCAGGACTCTCCTCTTTCTCCAGCGAAGACTTCTCAACATCAGAAGACTCATCGTGTTTTCCCTTTGCAGATTTTTCTTTTGAGTCTCTGTTTATCTTCTCCTTAGCAGCTGACCTCTTACCCGTTTTTTTATCTTTAGAAGAGTGATTAATTTCCTTCTCTGGGGAAGACTTCTCAGCATCATCATCTTCAGAAGATTTACCTCTCTTCTTCTTCAGATTTACCTTTCTCTTACTGCTTACTTTTTTCCTCTGCTCTTCTTCAGATGAATCATAACTATCATCTTTTTGGGAGTATGTTTTCTTCGATTTTTTTGCAGCCTCAATTTTACTCAACATTTTTATCTCTTTTTCCAACTCAGAATCATAGTTTGAAGAATCTGAGTAGTTTTGTCGTTTCTTTTTAGCAGCAGCAGCGTTTTTAGCTGATTTGCCTCTTTTAGCATCTAAATCTGAACCGGAACTGGAACTTTTCCTTTTTCGTTTCCCGTTTTCATCCTTTACTGATTGACTCTTTTGAAAATCTGAAGTCTTCTGATTATTTGCTGGCACTTCGCTGTTGCTTTCACTGTCTGAGGAACTGCGACTCATCATCCCTGCCTCTTTAAGGACAGCTGGCATCTCATCAGAGTCTGAGCTGTGATCTAAGTCATATGGCTTTTTGGATTTGGAAAGTTTGTTAGGACTAGGACCATCAGCAGTGCTGTCAGAAGAATTTCTTTTATCGTTTTTCCTCCTTGGCTGCTTGGATGATTTTCTCTTCCGTTTTTCATTGCTCGTGTCATTGCTGTCCTCCTCTGAGTTGGATGTCAGGGGGCTGATGTCCGTGGGGCGCCTCAGCGGGGTGGTCTTGACGCGCGGCGACCTCCGGAGATCCGCGTCCTCCACGGGCACAGCCTCGTTCTCCGTGGAGGGCTCGCTGCCAACATTATGGTTTTGTTTTACAGAATCACAGTTTGCTGCTCTAGGTTGAGATGCATCAACGTCTTTAGATGCATCAACATCTTTACTGTCCTTTTCTACACTGCTGTCTTGATCTTCAGCTTTAACTGTAGACTCTGAAAGGGAAACAGGAGTCAATTTGACAATCAATTCTTTTGTTCCTTTCGCTGATGATTTTAACTTGGTACCACCTTTGGTATCTTTCACAGGAGTGGTCAATTTTGTATTTGGATTTAGAGTCTCATGATCTGCTGCTGTGTTTCCACTGTCCTGCTCATCTGATGGCATCTGAATCTCCATAGCAGATTCCAGAGTCTCAAAAATATCTTCAGGAACAGACGAGGGGATGGACACAATATCCATGTCTAAAGCCTCTGTACTGTTGGGCTCATACTGTGGTTCTTCATTTCTGCCAGACTTTTTCTCTTCCCCAGGAGCTGCCTTGTTATATGTCTGTTCCACTGAGGGAACACTTTGATCCATGGGCTCACTGTCAGGCCGCTCCGACACAACTTTTTTCTGTGTCTGTACAGCGTCATCCTCTTTTAATGCCACATGTTCCTTTCCTTCATCTTTTTTCACCTCATTTTTTTCTGATCTAACCTCAGTTTTTTTCTCTTTGGTATTTTTATCTTTGATTTTAACATTCAATGCTTGAATCTCCAGGTTCAGGCCTTCTTCTAGTGACAGATGAGCTTTTTTCATGTCACTCAGCACAGATTTAAAAGCTTTCAGCTGGCACAGTTGCACTGTTGGGCTTATTTCTACATTTTCTGCAGCGTTTTTCAAAAAGCTTACAAAGCTAGAATTCAGATTTGTTGTAGTTTCAACCAGTTTTTTTGTTTTCTTAAGCAAGTCTTTTGGCACCATTAGTGCTTTATACGAATATGTTAGCGAACCTGAATATGAATTATCTAATTTTTTTTCTTCCCCATTACAATTTGCATTATTTCTCTTTGGAGAAAACTTGACCGTGTGGTCATATATTTTACTTTTTTCATTTTCAACTTTCATCTTTTTTTTGTTTTGTTGAAGTAACTGTTCTAAATTTTCAAAGACACTGTCACACGCAGTGACCAAGTCCAACAAAGGCTCTGGATGGCAAATATAGCAGTGCCACTGGTTATTTTCATCCAGGATAGTCGAGAGCTCCTTTCGGCCCAGGTTGCGCAAAATGCACTTTTTACAGAAGGCGTTATGGCAAAAGTCACAGCAAATCAAATTTCCACCTTCAGCACACCACCTGCAACGACATTGAGAATGGTAAGAGTCTTGTCTCCACATCAACAAGATGATACATTCCTAAGTTCACATATTTAAAAGTTCAAGTGATGAACAGATATCCATTACTTGGAACCGTTATTGAAAGCGCGCCTGAAAAGCTCAATTGAGAATTGCCAAGTCAGAAAATTCACGTATTACATTAACACTTCACAAAGCTGAAATGGTCAGTAATTTTCAAACACAATTTCAGCACTGATTTAATTCTTTAAAGAAGAGAAAAAATTAATTAAATCTTATTTTCCCTGTTTCTTATGAAAATTTGTGATTTCTTTTACAGCAAAATTAATAAGCTTAAGCCTTTCTAGCCTTAACTCATACATTACTACTGCAGGAGCACACGAAGACTGGAAAGTGGTGGACAATAAGCTCACAGAAACCAGAGACTGCACAATTTTGACTGAATTACACATTTAGGTATTTGACATAAGGACAAGGAAGTGCTTTAGCATTTCAAAAGTGGGAGATGTATCTGGAGAACTGAGTTTCTGAGGCTCACAAGGTTTAGAATGCCAGATTCTATCCCCACCTTTAAGGTGTTCAGAAGGTGGCATGCTATTTAATTAAAAATGTGGTATCTTACAAGTGTTTGTTATTAGATTTCTTTATAAAATGTCTGCCTGTTCATTACTAAAACAACAATCAGTCAGAAACACCCTGGGGCTGAGTATTTCTTGGTGACAAATAATTGTTCATTCAGCTCTTATGTACTTGTCTTTGTCAATAACATCACGATTGCAAGAAAAAGGATCCAGACACCAGCAGAGCTGTGGGTGTTACTTCAGTTTTTGTACACTCTGCAGTTTTTGTACACTTACCTACACTGTTCATCCATCCCATCCGAGTCACGACTAATGTCATCACTCATGTAATACTTGTAGCAAGTCTGGAAAGAAAGAGAGAGAACAAGAAATTCTTTATTAAATCTCAACTGGGCTTCAGCAATTCATTAGATTTCAGCATGCATTACAAGCAGCAGTTGCAAGGCAAGGCCCTCAGCATTCTAAGCCTTTTACATTTGTTTTAACCTAAAAAACATCTTCCATGGATAGAACACGTCCCAAACCATGACTTATTTAGATGGCTCAAGGTCTGTTTGAAAATTAAACAGGCTTTTGTTTGATGGCTGCATATCTGTGGATCTTAGAACATCAGCTGAATACTTCTTTCCAGTCTGAACATTTTTTTCCATCCATTTCCTAGGTAAATCAACACCACATCCTCCCTGACACGTTAATCCTACAAAAATTACAATTTTCAGCTGGATGCTCCTTATGTTAGCATGTGATGCCATAAGGCTATAGACAAAAATGTCTTCAGCATTAATCATGATGTTAACATCCAAGAATTCCATTTCCAGGTGCAAAATAAACATTTTCATTGAAAATGTGGTAATGCTAAGAAAAAAAATACATATTATTCAACCAGAATTATTGATAGCTTCAGTCGCTGAATTGTTTACACCAAATTCTGTAGGTTTGGTGTTATTTTTTTCCCAGCTGTTAGTGAAGAAGGTTCTCCCAGGCTTGTAGCTCTACTCTGAACAGGCATTAATACAATTCAGAATCCAGAAGAGGCTTCATCACCTGAATTTAAAATGATGATGCCCCATTATCTGGAGCAGACTTGCACATCTGTTCAACTGAACTATCCAAACAACCAAAAATCAACATAAAACCCCAGTAAAATCTGATGTTTAGACACTTGATGGAATATTCAGAGTCAAAGGAAAACAGCTTCTCAGGTCTGGGACTGTTTTACCTAAGCAGGAGAAAAGTAAGGGCAGAACTAGGCACAGAAATAATGAAAGAGCTGGAGTATGGAGACCAGGGGCTTCCATTCCTTCCTCTCACATTAAGGCCATGTTCAATTCAGTAAAAACAAAGAAAATCAAGGGAAACAACCCTTGATATAGTTCATGTAGCAGAGCTCCCAGTCAAGAGCTGCTACTGAACCCAACACCCTGACCAGGATACAAAAATGACCCAGGTCACTGATGTGCACTGCAGGAACCAGGGCAGCTACAGCCACGTGCTGAGGCTGTGCAAAGCCAGGAACAGGAGCTGGCACTCCAATGGAGATGGGGAAAGGGTCACCGTGTGAGCTGATTTTTGTAAAAGAAACAAGCCCGAAAGCAGAGAAGAGCCAGCACACCAGACTAGATGGGCATGGCTGAGACAGTTTGTTAGCTGAGTATGGAACACTAAAGAGAAGCTAGGAAGAGGGAGAAGGAGAGAAGAGCAGGGAAATGCTACATCTACTTTATAACACAGAACTGTATCTCTATCTTTAGCAATATCTTTATAAATACAGAAATCTCCACAACCATAGGAATATGCAAGAGAGATCTCTGCAGCTCTCCAAAAATTACCACAGGTCTCCACAGCAGGAGGCAGGGACATTTCCTTCCTGCCCTGTCCCACCTCTTCCCACTGCAGCCAACTCAGGGCCTCTGTGGAGCCAGCAGGAAGCCACACAGCTGAAAACTCAGATACTGGGCTTAAGGTTATGGATTAGACCAGCACTGCAAAGCTGCCATAAATTAGAACAGTCTAGGAGCTGGCAGAAACAGAGATGGCTTTGAAGCTGCTTTTCTGCTCCTTATTTCAATGCTGTTTTACATGGAATGCTTTAGCAGGAGATGCAGACTTGAATCTGTTCTTAAAATACATTATGAGTAGGCAGAAATTTCAGACAGATCATTTAACATTAAAAATTCACTAAGATTATACCCATAAAGCTGTAGAAATAAATAACAAAGAAACACAGGATATAAGAAAAAAGGAATATAAATTTGTAAGTATATTTGCCTTTTTTTTCCTCATTATAGTTTCCTTAATTGTAACAGCTAATGACTGAAAACTTTATTGACTAATGAACAAGAATTACTCCCACAAAATCCCACCCAAATCAACTAATATGACATTCTGAAACAAAACCAAACAGAACTGTTTGCCACATACCTTACATATAAGCACTTTCAGTGTAGGGTGTCTATAGATTGAATCCTTTTGAAAATGGTTCACCTGCTGCCCACAAGCTGTACAACTTACAATTCCATGGAGTCCTTCTTCTACGGAAAGGATTACAAACCACACATCAATTGTTTTCATTCTTATTTAAGAAATCTGTATGTACCTATTGCATTTTCTTACAATACTCTGGACTGTCAGGTTTCTCACATGCCTTTATTTCTGCACCCAGCACCAGAGAAATCTTTCTGTAACCATTTGCTATTTTAGGACTGTTTTTACCCCTGATTTCTATGCTTCACTCAGGGTGAAGATACAATTCTTTCCCTTTCAGAGGTTTAATTTGAGTTAACTGGTCACCTCCTGGAAACACACTTAAGTAAGAATCATCACTAAAATTCTTTCAGAGCAGCTCTGATATTCTGGATGACATTCCCCATTTAATCTCTTTTCAACAAATATCATTGCAGTTCATGTTTGTATTATGACATTTCTTTCACACACAATTTTAGTTTCTCAAAGAAAAGCATGAAAAACTCTTACAGAAAATGCAAGCAATCCTTGTAACAGTGCCTGAAAAATCTTTCCTCACATTTTGTTCTCTTCAGGATAGCAGTTTTTGGGTTTTTCTGAAACTACAATTTTGCTATGATCCACATGTTCTCCCCATGTTGCTGACTGCTCCCATGGTGTGTGCACCACTCTGCTACATTTGGTCAAGAAAGCTTTTTTTTTTAATGCCAACCCCCCAGTTCAGCTCAGAAGGGGCGAACTTGGGCCTGGCAGGCTCACTCCACGCCAGGCTCTTAAACTGACTAATTAATACTCTGAAATATTTTTGTTTTCAACAGCAGAAAAAGGAAAATCATTTGTGAAACCTCTATACTTCCAAAAACCCAATTTGTGATCAAGCAGATACAGGTTTGGTAAGAGATCACTTAACTGCAACTTGTCCTTTGCTGTCATGTTCAGTGATTAAGTCAATACAGTTTAATTTAATGATTACAATCTGAGTACAGACTCTGTATTTTTTCTATTTTTAATTAACTAATCATTACCCTAGAATTAGAACCAAGCACCAACACCACCATGTTAAGGAACTGAAGGACACAGTTCAGGCTCCCAGCAATCTGCTGCTGAAGCACAGCCTCAGATGGCTCAGGGGGCAGTGAAACAGCTGATCCACCCTCCTAATTCAGTGAAATTCGGAATACAGGATATGTTTGCACCCTCTAGCCATTCCTGACTGCACATCCTGCAGGGTCTGTGGACCTGCAAGTCCCTCTCACGAGCTCCAAACCAGCTCAAACACCAGTTTCAAATGCTGCTGTGACCGTGGATGAACACACCCATCACATCACACTCCTTGGGAAAGAATCCCACATTCTGCAGCACAGAATCCAACCCTGGCACACATCACAGTCCTTAAACTCCTGCAGGAATCACTGAGGGTCCCAGCCAACCCAGGGAGAACATGATATTCCCTGCCAAGTCCTGAGCCACTTCCCTCTTTCCCATAACCAAGGGGAAGCACTACGGCCTCCTTCCTCCAACCTCCAAGCTGGCACCAGGAAAAGAGAGAATTTATGAGGCAAACCTTTGTAAACCATGTTACTACTACAAATGATGATGATTCAAAGAAATAAACTACTACTAATTCATTAATACTGAGAAACTACTTAGTTAAAAACATTAACTGAATTTATCAGCAAAAATACAACCATAACCATGCTGCAGACACAAAACTTGAAAATAATGACACAGTGCCTCTTACAGTCTTAGATAAGAGCATTTGGTTGCTAGAAAGGCAAGAGTTCTGCTTCTACCACTATTTCTAATACTCACAGGACATGTAATTCCTACTAGAAATGCAAATGTTTTAAATATATATATATATATGTCAGGCACAGTACATGAGTAACCAGTCCAGATACACAAAGGAAAGCCTGCAAATTCCCTAGGGATGGAGATTAAAAAAGCTGGAAGGGCAGGTCATACAAACTGTCCTGGGGGTGCAGACACAGGCCACAAAGCTCAAGCACAAGTGTCTTATCTTTTTAACACTGTACCCCTGAAGAGTCCTGTTGGACCATATGTAGAATTGTTATAAGCACAAATGGAAAGAGCATTTTTATATGAACAGGACATCTTGCGTGGATAAAACAGAACCAACTTCCAAAGTTCATAATTTGGAGGAAACATCAATGCTCAAAATGTCACTGACACCACACGAGCCCAGGTGTATGCACAAGCACATTTCCACACAGTCACATTTCACTCCCCTTCAACAGATGGGGAAATAGCACTCAAAAAATTGCTTTAGAAGAGAGCAAGGATCTCAAATGATACAATGGGAAGCATGAACAGCGTGTGCAAGAGCTGTTTGTATGAATACCCTGGGTACTGCTGGACATGTGTGAGCTAAGATATTGCCAGTAGAGTTAACAAAAAGATCTGCCTTCTTATTGGCTACATTATACATAATCCTCCCTCCTCTCCTTTACTTTTGAGGGAAAAAAAAGAGAAGAGAGAAATTAATTTCTGTTAGTATTATAATCTACCTAACTTCTAAGTTTTAGCAGCAGCTATGGCAAACCAGCTGGCACAGCATCTTTTCAAAGGTAATCCTTACAAGGGCCCACTGGTCGGGAATTTCCCACAATTTAAAAGCAAAACAAAAAAGTCTTTATAATGTTTGAGGGTTTAGGATTTTTTCTTAGCTCACTGATGGATAATCTGCCTATACACGTCCCTGCTCAAACATGGTTGCTTTCTTGGTGAGTCAGTGAACGTTCCTGTATCAATGGTGCTCCAATATAATTCCTTAATAAAGGAATACCTGTAACACCTGATTGCAACCAAGCAACTGCACCTAATGAAGCATCCTATACCTACTGAAAATAAGGAGTTTAATGGGAACTAATCTTAGCTTTCACTGCTGCATTGCAGGGGCAGCAATGGAGGCTAATTTCTATCAGCTAAAATCCTCAATGAACAAAAAGCCAGAAGAGTGGAGGTATTTTTAGGATAATTTATCAGAAATATGGACAATTTTTAGATGTACCAAATGTGGTCGTAAGCAACAATTTAAACCCGTTTCAATAGATGTTTTAAATTGTATTTACCTCCACGCTTTTTGGGAGCTTCAGGTTTCATTTTAACGGTATTTCTGCTTCTAAATTCAGGCCCTTTAAAATCATCTTTGTCTTCATTCAGCACTGGCTCAGGCTGTACAACCACTGTACCTAGAATAATTTTATTTAGAAATTGGAAACCATTACACATCCAAGTGAAGTGCAAAAGTTCTGATTAATAAAGCCAACACCAAAAAAAAAAAGTGCAATCTGTTGACTAAAACTCAACAAAGTTTTGAATGCACAGATGTTCACAGAAAAAAACCCAAAAAAACCAAAAACAACACCACACATTTCAAACTACACCTGTGTTGCAGCTGTAGGACAGAAGCCAAGGACTGAATGGGCTGAGGAGCAAATCCTGCTCTCTCTGCCCTGCTGTGGCACGTGCAGGACAGGACTGTCACACTGCTGGGGGGGTGTAGGACAGGAACTTGCTACCAATAAAGGACATCACTTAAATCCCTCAAAACCCTTAGAGTAGCTATGCTTTTCTCTCTTTGCCCCCTTCTATTCAGTTTCCCTGAAACTGAAATAACTTGATTTATTTCAGCGTGAAATAAACAAAAAAGCAATGGAATAAAACCGGTTTTGTCTTTAACAACATTCAAAACTGACATTTTCATTTAAACAAAGTACTTATCAAAATTATGTGAAGGAAAAAGCATATCTTTCCTATTTAAGAGCCCAGTTTTGTTGTGAGGACACTGAAAATAATCTAATGTTCTGAAAAAATTATTTTAGAGTGACTGCTCTAAATACTGCTACTCATGCAGTAAACAGCAGCAATTTTTCCTGTAACTTTCATAGGTAAGAAATGGAGATTAATCCAACTCACACTGCAGCTAAGAGCAGAGGGATGTAGGCCTACAGTGTTAACTGTTTCTAAAAGGTGCTTAAAAATACATCCAATAATGGCATTCTCCTCCCAGAGTTAGTTTTGCCTTTGTTGATCTAATTGCTAATAACCTCAAAGACAGAACAGTAAAATAAGACCTCCAGGTGTCAGAGCTTGAGACTCCTGCAAAACAACAGAATAAATAATTTCCCCTCTTTTGTGATGGTTTTATACAGATGTCAGCAGGCATTGGAAATTAAGCCACCAGCACATCCTTGGGCACCCGTGGATTAAAATATGCTGCGTTCCAAACTGAAGGTGCTCAGGTTCCTCTTTTTGTGTGGACAGAAAACCAACAGGACCTTCAAGAGGCATTTTACTAATACATGTGCATTCTAGTGAATTATTTATGCTGCATCATAATCTTGGCTAATTTGCTGAATTCAGAAACAAAAGAAAAAAAGACATGACCTACCTTTAGGCAAGCTTTGCATATCTACATCATTTTCTGAGTTCTCATTTGAAATATCTTCATTTACAGTTTCATCTACGATTTGTTCATCATCTGACCCAACATATTTTGTTACAACTGTAGGTTTCCTGCATAGACAGAAAAAAAACCCCATGGTCTGACAAATAGTACATACGGCAATTCAGGCAAGCTTTGCCTGCGAAGCACCATATTAACTGTGAAAAACTAAGTTCTTTTTAAATTAATTGAAGACATTATGAAGTGGGATGCTCCAAGTTACTACAATACATAAATTGTAGGTTAATTTTCTGGTTTGGAATAGGAATTCTCCCCTCCCACGTGAAATAAAAATATATACTAATAAAATACTCTTGTTGCAAAACCAAGGTTTGATGTGTTTTTAAGAAAGTTACAGTTCCAGGAAAGAAGGCTAAAAGAAACACAAGTGAATGTCTGCTCATGAATTTTATACATCCTTCCAGGTTTAACAGGCAGCACAAAGAGAACACAGATATTAGCAAATTACAAAAAGCATCTTGGCAGAAGAGATGCTTGCAAGGAAACGAAGGAAATGCAGAAAGAAATGAAAAAGCTGTTGAACAAAAGGATCAGCTGACAGAATTCCACACAAACACAATTCAGAACTGAATCCATGAAAATGAACCAATTTACTATGTGAGAATGGGGAGAAAATAATACAGAATATGGAGCACATTTTTCAGTAGTCTGAAGGCAATGCATGAACTACTGCAGGATACTGGTTTTGTCAGTACAAGGCACAATATGATAAATGGATGAGTGAAAATCCCTTTAGTGATAAGACAGGAAGCAAAAAACGGGACTAAAAAAGTATATGAATGAAAAGAGTTCAGCAGGACACTGGATTCAAAAGATGAGGGAGAAACTAAAGCCAAATTTAAAACCACACTCTCAAATATGGCATCAAGACAAACATAAAAGGAAGACTGAAGAATATTAATTCCAGCAGACATGATAAAATAAAGCAACTTGGATTAAAAGGAGAGTGAAAAGAGATACAGACTTTTAAAGAGCAGTACTAAGGCAGCTGTGGAAAGCTCAACTCCCTGCACAGTTCACTGGGATTTAACAAAAATCACAGAGGACAGAATTTTAGTGACCATCAGCTGAGAGCAGATGAGGAGGACTTTGACTGGAGCAAGTCTGCTCTTACTTGGGACACAAATGATTTGTCTTCTGTAGGTTCAAGCAGCTGGTAAACAATTCACTCCATACTTTTTAGATCAAAGAGGGGGAAAAGGATTAAGCAGGCATACAGCAAATGGCAGTTTCTACACAGGACAACTCAACAGCACAGTCCGATGCTGCACTCTCCCAATAATAAAGCAAATAAAGCCTCTTTTTCTGTGCATGACCCAAGATACAGGTTTGGAAGAATCCTACACGCATAAATAGCAAGACTGAAGGAACTCTTGTATAAACTCCTTTGTCCTGAAGATATGGGATAATTTTGTCTTTGTTAATAATAATGAAGCTTTAGCATCTTATCCTTTCACCCTGAGAAATCATTTGAATTTTAAGTGTACTATGAGGCATTTGCTTTACCAGCACTCTGCTGATTTCATGGATTTATAACTGGTATGGACCAAAAATATTTGACACAGTGCACGCACTTTTCTACAGCTTCCCATACCCAAAAAGTAATTTATTGTTTTATTTTCCAAACCAACCTTTTGGAACGGGATAATCCTAAGGATTTGGTTCTTTCTGAAGAACTACTTCCCTAAAAACAAGAAAAAAAAAAGTAAAAGTCAACACATTTATATCCAAGGAACCTGTCAAAAAACAGTTTCTTGCATTAATTAGAACACAACTCAGAAGTCACCAGGGCGCTTCTAAAAAAATACTTTAAGAAGTGCAGCAGGAAAAGCAGTAACTACAAGTGGCAATTTCAACAGTGGCACCAGTACAGTTAAACTGGATCTGTGGAGTTTCAGATCAGAAGTCAGCAGCTTACACAGGCCTGTGAATGCTCTTCATGCTATGTGAGGAAACCATCCCCTTTTCCAACACACCATTCCAGAGGGTTCTGGCACTCAGGAGCAGCAGCAGCCTGCACCCAGGAATTGCCAGCAGAACAGACTCTTGTTATGTGGCTCATGTGCCAGAAAGCACTGGCTGCCTTCAGAGCAAAACTGATTTTTTCAGCCGTTTTTGCACTCAGATCACAACTAGGTCTGGGCAGTTTAAAATACCTGAATTTACAGCAGTAAAGGCAAACCAAGGCAGGACACTGGCACTTGTGTTTTCTCTACAATGTTAAGATACTGTCCACCAGAATGTTTCCAACAGGAGAACAGACAGAAGTAAGAAATACCACATGAAAAATTTCTGCTCTTGTTTAACACAGATCCAGTATGTCCATTTTTACTTTTTTTAAAAAGGGAGCATATTTGCCTAAAAGAACAGCTAAGTACCTGCTGTTATCTGAGTAACAGGGTGAAGGGTGATGACATTAACGGGTGCTTCTCACAATATTATTTATTGTAAAAGCAACAGACTGAACTCAGCTGCCGTGCACTAGACATCCAAACAGAATTCAAAAGCATTTTTATTCCTACCTCATCCCTACTGTTCTCCATTGAAGCTGGACTTCCTTTAGGTTCTCTACTTTTACCTATGGAGAGAAATTAAAGGAGTCCACTGAAATGCAAGGAACATCAAAAGTTCTTCACACTGCACATCACAGCATTGTTTGTGTTTCACCAGCCTGGTTAGAGATAACTGTGACTTTCAGAGACAAACTGCTGCACAACAAAAAAGACATTCCATTGTATGGCATAAATGTTACAGAAATAATTCAGAAATCCCTTTCAGTTCAGTCCCTGGGAGCCTTCCTCTGTTGGTGAAGAAATACTGAAGCACTGGCAGTGCAACTGCATGCAGAAATACTATCATTAGTGCATTTTTGCTGATATCTAAGTTACTACAAGTATTTTCTCTTACACATCTTGACATAAGAAACAAAGTATTAAATCTGGGATCATGGAACCACAGACGAAAATCTCATTTGATCCAAGATCTGACTGAGAATTCCTCTTTCTCAGTCTTGGGAACCGTGGAAAACAAAGCCTAAAGACCTGCAACCTATTGGCACCTGCTCCAATCCACCAGTCCTGGAAATGGAAAGGAAAGTTTGGAGTTCAGTGATTGAATGATTCTTGTATGAAGTTGCTCCAAAAGCTTAGGAACAGGGATTTTACAGATGCTACTGAGTAGGCAGTATAATTATTGGATACTTGTCAGGATTATTTGTGATTTTAACAGAAAACTACTAGGACTGCAACTTCTTTATCCTTAAACTTCAGTTTTGGGGAAAACCAAACCATTTTCTTCTATACTTTGAAAAAACTGAATCACTCACAGAATTCAATGCTGGATATTTGACCTCTGCTGAATTGTTTGAGTAAATTTCAGGGAAAATCATCCAGCCATTTCCACGTGTGAAGGGGGAAATAAAAAATGGAAGCAAACAATGCTTTTGGCCTTTTCAAATACCTGAAATTTCTTCTCTAGAATATTACAGGCATTCCCCTATTGTGAGGGAGGAACCTGAGATTTGGAAGGAGAGTGACATTTCTTCTGGAGCTTGGATAGTGCCCACCTTCTGTTCTTGACCAATTTTGCCCAAGTGATAAACCCATGGAAAATACCATCTTGGAGAGCTTGGCAGAGCTTCCCGTACTCTGGCAGCCCCAGGGTGTGCATACTCTGCACTCAGACTGGCAGCCTGATGCACATGTGCTATTCCCAAAGCAGCTGAACGTGCTCCAGTGCCAGTTTCTCCGTGTGCCCGGGCTGTGTGCACGTCATACCCACCAAATGACCCCACGTGCTGCAGCCATCCCCTCCCAACTCAGTGCTGACCCGGCTGCTCCTGCCCCAGCCACTCCAGGGCTCCCAGAGAGCAGGGCTTCCCCTGGGATTGCTGCTCCAGGGAACGAGCTGCACTCTTGGAGCAAGAGCAGGCAGTCTGGCTCTCCTGAGCTCTCCATGACTCTTCTGCTGGCAGCCATGCATTGGAGAGGAGGGAGATATCCAGTTCCAGTGCAGAGGGGATAAAGGAACATTATTAAGGCTAGAAAGCAAGTACTGCTTCCTATTTTAACTGACCTCTGTGTGTGGCAGGGACCTAAGTTTAGGGTATGAAGTAGTTTCAGCTAATACTCTACTGATTTCTAACACCCCACCCTCCTGGGCCACACTTAACCACCTTCATCATCATCTCCCTCCTCACAACACTCTACCCAATAGTTCATATATCCTCCAAATGCTGCAACAAAACAAGATCCATTACTAAATAAATCTGATTTGGCCCCAGTCACACCCATAACTTCTGCTTGTAATAAGCATCCTGTGGATTAAAAAAAAAGTAAGTACAGTTGCTAAAGACACTTTCATTATGCACAGAACATTAGGAGGGGAAGGAAATTTGCACAATTAATTCTGGCATTTCCTAGTATTTAAGTGTTTAATTCTGACTCTTCAACTTTAATATGTTCTTTTAGATCTCAAACCCAACATTAAAATATGTCTGCTATGAATTTGCAAATGTATCCATTTCACAGACAATCTGTGTTTTACAGCAAGGAACCAAATGCTAATTTTTAACTACAGAGGATAAAGGGAGAAGATTTCTTTTTCCCAGTGTGCTCCTCAGCAAAATTTCACTTTGAGATGCATCTACAGCACAGTTTATTTTACTATTCAGCTGAAGCATCATGAGTAGTTTCTTTTTCCTATGTAACAGTTCCGTTTGATGCTGGTGTTGAGGAAGTGAGTGCCACAGGCAACAGACTCTCTCTCTAAACAAAACATTAAAAGATAAAAACTACATGCCACAAAACCCATGGAAGATATTACTTAAGATAACAGGAGTTCGAAAATAAATTCTGTAATACAGCCAGTACACTCTCACTCTCCTGCACTCCACCACATCAACACAACTTTTAGCTCATTAAACAGTAGAGATTGAAAGGTTTTGCACCTGTATCCAGTCCAATTTAAAGTAAGAAACAAATTTAACCAGTTAAATTTGGAAACAGATTTTATTCAGTACTGACATGAAATAATTTCACTTTTAATCACTGTCAAAGTGTTTAAACTTTGTTACCTATGTGTAACTTAGAAGTAAAAATTTCCAATACCAATTCTGACCTAGAAGAGGACTCTAGGTTTTTTAAAAGTATTATTTTCTTTCCAAATGTTTCCAGCATGTATGTAGAAATCTTTTTCAAATTACTATGAAAGCATAATCTCCAGAACTTCTTCCACACCTACAAGGACTGCAAAAGCTTTACTACAGCAGAAAAACTGAGACACCGCATTTATAAATTCAGGAACGCTGAACAAGGAACTCCTAGCACAGCAAATACGTGTGTGTTTGCTATCTCATGTTTCATAGGAGGGAAATTGCCAGAAGATCAGATTTTTTTCATCTTTAGAAAGATTCAAATTGAAATAAATATTGTATCAAAGGCCTACTGTGTATTTATCCAGATATCACCACTTAAATCACATTAAGGCTTTGTGTAAGTACCCCAGTGAATTGTGATAGAGTGAAACAACAGCATCAAGTTATTTGACTTTAGAATCACATATACATTGAAAATAAACATAAAACATCCCTTTACCTATACTTTTGTTTTTAGATAATGCTGGAGGAGAGTTTGCGTCCTCAGATTCTTCTGATGAGTGAGCCAAGAAGTCATGGAGTTTCTGTACCAAAGTATTCAACTTGCTTTCACTGTTAAAATACAAATAATATTTAGAGTTACTTACAGATCTCACTCCAATTTATCAAGCTTGAAAGAAATTATGTTTAATCTCAATTAATGCATCTACAAGAGATTTAAACATCTGTTTCTGCACAAGTATATCAGAGCAAATAAAAAACAATTTTGCTAAATACTGAGTGAAAGAGTAGGTGCAGCTTTACTGGCAAAAAAGCACTAAGGATTTTGTTCATAATAAAAAGACTATTTTAAGTAATTTTCACTGTTTACAGTTATTGACACAATTCAAGAAAGTCTGAGTGGTAATGCTGCTATGACATGAAGACAGCAAAAAATTAATATCCTACTTGTCAGAAGCCAGACAGGTAAGAATAATAAAGTCTTTATTTTACTACCAAAAATGTCACCTTTGGGATATAAACCACGAGAACTAACAGGAGAGTTTCACCTGCAAACTTAGAAACAAACAGGTCCACTGAATATGAAAGTTTGCTGATGCCAAACTTTTATTAAATCTACCATCTACATGTTGTGTTGTGTTAATTTCATCAAGAAACAGCCATGCAGGACCAGATCATTCCTTTGTATGAGTACTGATAATTAACTCATAAAAAATAATCCCCTGGCAACTTTCACTGTACACTTTTAGACCCCAGGAACTGTCAGTCTTGTGCACATTTACTGATTACAGTAAAAAGCAACACCTCGATCCCAGGCTTTCCTTGAAAAGCTGTTCCATTTCATAACCTCCATGTTACCCCCTGGCATTTTACAGGGTTTATTTCTCCCAAAACTCCTACAATTTCCCAGGACAAGGTTTTTCCAGCTGCCCTGACTGAGGCCAAGGGCGCTCAGCCCCTGTTCAGAAGCTGCTGCTGAGCTGTTTGCTCCCTCCCCTCCTATCAGCCCCTCTGGAATCTGCCAGCTGATCTGTCCTGACTCATCAGGCCTTATCTGCTGCTCCAGACACTCTCCCACTGCTGACCTACCCTACCCCCGGCAGAAGTGAGCCCAGCTGAAGGATCAAGGATTCCACCCTTCCCACTGTTTTGTTTTCCCATTAATTTCAAAAGAGACTTCTAATAGCAAGAAGAAATTACATTTTCTGTGCCTGTTTTATTGGTCATAGGAATTTTTGAATAATCATCCAGAGCACTCACCTTTACCATCTCTACCATTTCTCTGAACACATCCATTTGTTAACTTCTGACTTTCAATTTAACTGTTATGGCTAAAAAAAATCCCATTTTATCAGAAGGATGTGAAGGTGAGTGCCCTCTTGAGCAGTGAGTGAAGGGCATCCTCATATCAATGCCAGTGACTATTCCAACCAGTGAAAATTACCACATATAACAGTGTAAACCATCCATTAAAAAAAAAAATCATCTGCAGTTTCTTTAAATCTCCTGAGGTACTCAAAATAAAACAAAATAGCACTTTGCAATGAAAAGATTTTCAGCATGAGTGAAGGGCACTTTTCTTTTGAGACTACATATGTACCATCAATCACTCGAGCAAGTCTGAAAGAGCGGAACAAAGCTCTTTAACTCTCAAGAGTACCTTAAAATTTTTCTCTCAATCTGTCCAAAACTCTTTCCCTCTAATTCCTGGACTCATGCTGCTACACAACTGCCAGTTCCCTAATCTTGGGCTTCCCTTTTTCTCATGGATGGAAGGCATACTCGGAAAACATTACAGAAGAGATGATAACAGTACACTGCAGTCTTAACAGCTTGCAAGTTCTCCTTTAAAAAGGAGATTTAATGACAATTTACTTGCATTAAGTGAAAAAAAAATTAGAGTTGTTCAGAATTATTTGATAGTAAAAGCATATAAAGAGATTTTATATCCATTCCAGATGGTCTGAAGAAATAAAGCACATTTAGAAGGCCACAAGAAAGTACATTTTTGGTAGTAAAAACAACAAAAAAAACCCCACACATGGGGAATTCTGCTCATTTAGTTTATAAATAACTTGTTTTGGTAACGCATTTTAGAAAGAAAATAGGAGCTATAGATGAGTTTAGTATTATTGTTGTCAATGCAAAACAAATTCAGAACAGTATGCATGTGTCTTTGTGACTAATACTTGGAACATTATCCACTATCATATATTAACTCTTATCCTAACTAACCTAAAATTATCATTTTCAGAGCAAAATGTGCTTGCTGACAACCAATCAAAAAGATGATATACAAACTAATACTAAAAAGTCTTCTCAACTTGGTTTTTCTCTTGATTATTCATATTTTGTGCCATAAGCCTTTGCTATGGAATACCAGGTCAAATCTAAGTAAAGGTGTTACACTTACTATACTTCACTAGAGAGAAATGTTAATTTAGGGCAACGCTTTACCTGGTTTTGTACAAAACACAAAATTACATGATTTTGCGTCATGCATTTATACTTGAGAATAATAATCCATCGTTTTTGTTTAAAGCTTCTACTGCAAAATGTTTATTCTTTGCAGTACAGATCCAGTCATTATTAAACTGATCACAACCTATAAACGCGTGTTTTTCAAAAAAACATCGGAGCCTAAAAATGTAGAACCATCCCTGAAGCACTACTGAGGCAAGCAGGCTCCTCTACACTGACAGTCCCCACAGTATTTATTAGTGTTTTCAGACTGGAGTTTTCTAAGCAAATGGCTTCCCCATCACTGTAGAGTTATTTCAACACTGTTCAGCCTAATTAAAACAGGACTGAACGGGAAGGTGCCCTGCTATTATTGGTTTGGCCAGGAACCTGATTTGTGACCTTGGGAACTACCTTGGAACATGCAATTCCTTACCTACATTCAGAGTAAGTGCTGTAAAAGCAAACAATAAATGTCTGGCCCTTACAGGATAACAAAACATCCAGAGTAGGCAAATTACCTCTAAATGAGTCCACAAATAATTAGAATAAATAAAGAGCCAGACAGGCTGTGTCCTAATCTAGGCATAACACACTTCATTCCATCTGGCTCTTGAGTGCTGTCCCCTTGGATGTTCTTACCTGCACCAGGTTTGTGTGCTACAGGGGGGCTACAGGGGTGACAAACTTCTGTGCAGAGATGCCAAAAGCTTCCCCCATGTCCAACTGAGCCAACACCAGCCTGCTCCAAGAGGGACACGCTGCTGGCCAAGGCTGAGCCCATCAGCAGTGCCCATAGTGTCTCTGGGATTATATCTTTGGGAAGGGAAAAAAAGCTGCTGCACAAGAGCAGCTGGGAGAGAGGAGTGAGTATGTGACTGCAACAACCCTGCAGACACCGAGGCCAGGGAAGAAGAAGGGGAGGAGGCACTCCAGGGCCAGAAGACAAATACACCTGCAGCCCATGGGGGTCCACAGTGGAGCAGAGACCAAGCTGCAGCCCATGGAGGAGCCCACACCAGCACAGGGTGATGCCCAAAGGAGGCAGTGAGCCCAGGGGAAGCCTGTGCTGGAGCAGTCTCTTCCTGAGCCCCATGGGATGGGAAAGGACCCACGCTGCAGCAGTTTGTGAGGAGCAGCAGCCCATGGGAAGGACCCACATGGGAGAAGTCCATAAAGAAGCATCTCCCACAGGAGGGAGCCCACACTAGAGCAGGGAAGGAGTGTGATGAGCTGACCACAGCCCCCAGTCCCATCCCCCTGCACCGCTCACCAGGAGGAGGCAGAGAATCAAGTGAAGTTGAACCGGGGAGAAAGGGAGGGGTGGGGAGAAGGTGTTTTAACACAGGGGATTTATTTCTCATTACCCTGCTCTGATTTGACTGGTAATAAATTAAGCTGATTTCCCCAAGCAGAGTCTGTTTTGCCTGTGATGGCAATTGCTGAGTGATGTCCCTATCCTTACCTGAATTTGAACTTTTCATTGTGCTCTCCCTCCCCTGCCCAGCTGAGGAGGGGCAGTGACACAGTGGGTACTCACCACACAACCTCACCCCCTGTGCCAGCTGATGATTGTGCTTCCCCAAAGCAAATCACATCACCTTGGACAAATAAAATTTTAAGGAACAACTAGTTTTCATTTGGATCCAACTTGCCACACATTCACATGATCATATTTCTTCTGAAGGCAGGTGAGGTGATGAGAATTCATAACCAGGGCAGTGGAAGGAGTAGCACTGACCATTTCAGCAGCAAACCCAGGACACATTGGATTATCCTATGAAACAGCACTGAAAACCTTGTTATTGCACTCAGTTTCTATTTGCTTTCTTCAGACACTTCGAAAGTGGAAGAAGGGTATGTCTCAGTTATTGTCAACATCTGGAACAAGAACCTGAAAGCTACATTTTCTTTAAACAAATACCTACCAACTATTAGTCTAAACAAGTGTCCCTTATCTGCATTTCAAGTGGCTCCCGAAAGTGATACAGGAGTCCTTTCCAGCTTTTATCTATCCCAGGGTTGACAAATATGCTTTTTTTAAGCATATGCCTTCCTTAAGTTCAATACCTGTCTAAGATTTTTCTATGTTTAAACTTTTAAAATAGTTCAAGGCACAAGTTTTTTAAATTAATGTTTACAGTTGCTTCAAGTTAAGTCTCAGCCATTTTTCACTTTTGAAACTGAAACGAAACACTGCAGAACAGTGTTTAAACAGACAAAATTAAACACTCCTTAGGAAAAATAATTGAAGAAAAATAAAACCAGCTGTACTTTTAAACTGCTGGTCTGTAGACTGTCATCCTCTGCTTCAGACTGTATCCCTGTCTGAACAGCAGAAATCCAACAACCCACAGCAAAAGTCGCAGTATTTTATTTAGGATAGTGGGAAGAGAGACTACTCCTAAGCCTTGATATAATCAGGCCAGTATTCTGTCACCTGCAAATCTTCATAAAAGTTTTTCCTGATGAGAAGGAAAAGGGTTAGAATTAGCCCAATTCTAAGATTTCAGTTACAAGGGCAGAGTCTACATTGTTGTTTCACATAAAACATGTCAATATCATGGCTGAACACACATGAATGAAATAGCTTAAAGCTGTGGGAAAGAGTGAAAGAGGACAAAACCTGCAATAGAAGTTGCTTATTTTCTTATCCCAATTTAAAAAAAATGGAGTGAACACACCTGCCATGTCCTAAGAAACCTACTTCTCTCAGAAAAAAATACAAAAGCAAAAAATAAAATCAGCCTAGCATTATATTACTTGAACAAGTAAAACATAGTTTTATAATGGTGGGGAAACAGAGCACTTCATCCCAGTGGTTGTTTTTTAACTCAACAATGGTTTTCTGCAGGCAAAGCAACATGACACTGTAAATCCTAGATCCGATTCATATTTTGGACCTTACTTATACTGATACACCAATCATGCCAACAAGTGAGGTTTCACACTCAAGATTCACACAATCTGTTCGTGTTGGCATGAACCAGCTCTACTGCTCAAGGACACAGACCCTCACACCCCGCACACACCTGATGCCATCCACACTCTTCAGTCCTTTCCTTTCTCCTCCACTCCACACAAGGGACCTCTGGACATGTCTTAGTCCAACCCCCAGCACAAGAATAGACAGGTACAGGTCACCCAGGAAAATGTCCAGCCAGGTTCCAAGTGACTCCACAGATGGAGGCCCCACAATCTTTCTGGGTGACCTGCTTGTGTTTGACCATTATCACAGTAAAGCACTTTTCTTGTGTTTAGAAGGAATTGTACCACATTAAACTTACTAGATCAGATACATCAGAAAATACCTGAACACTAAAGCTCTGACTGAAAAGAGATAGAGGCATCTAGCACTTCATCAGAGATTCTGTATGTAACACTTTGCTAACACACACTCACTTTTTTACTTTGTTTAGAACTGACTTTAAATCCACATGGGCTTAATCAAGTGATACCTGGTACAGCTGAAGACACTCAACGATGTGGATGAAGTAATTTTAGAGCTTAAATACAGCATAACAGGTTCAGACAAGTAAACAGAATTATTCTCCTCCAGACACACAAGGGGAATGAGAAGGCAACAGTCCAAAGTCACTAAGAGACCCTTCATCCTGTTCAAGGAAGATTACACAATTTCTTTCTGTTGACACGGTGTGAATTATCACACTTCATTCACTAAGAAGTGAAAAAAACCCCAACTTTGTTTTTAACCTGTTTCTTTAATGGGATCTTTAAAAACCCAAACAAGCAACATCACCACAAACCCACAAGGCAAAAGTAAGACAAACAATCTCATTATTAGGTTTGTTTCAATGTCACCAAGAAGTGTAACTTCAATGGTGAAATATCCTGCAAGCTGAAAAAGACTGAAGCCACCAAGTGAAAATCTAAACACAGCATTTTCACCTTTATGAGACAAAAATCATGACAAAGTGCACACTTTACTCTGGTGATTCAGGAAAAGAAGCTCAGTCTAGCACAAACCAAGCTGTATTTAAAATGCTTAAACACACTCCGTGTGAAGGGAAGGAAGGACCCACGACCAAGAGCAATCAGGGCCCTCTAACTCTAAAAATGCCTTTTGCTTCATTTGCCTTCTGCTCCCTGGAGCTGATCACAGATTCTCAAGGAAACATCCTTCAGTACAAACTCAGCCCGAGAATCAAAGCCTGGCCCTTCAACTCTCCCACATATTCCCAATCACAGTTGCCACAGCTTTAAGGGTTGTAGCTCATCCAAAGGACAGGTTTTCATTCTACAAGATAAAAGCCATCTCAGTCCCAAATTTATTGCCTATTTTTTAGTTTTGCTTTACATGACAGACGCGTTTGCCCAAAAAAGCTTCTAGGCTGAACCTATTAAAGCCTACAGTTGGACCTACTCAGACAGAAATTTCTACAACTATGCAACTTTCGGACTTGCAAATGAACTGCTTCAACAGCACTACAGCTGACATTGGCAGCAACCTGTGTCATCAAGTTCTTGATTTTTTCAAGGTTTCACTCCTTTTCTAACAAAAAACCCAAAAAACAACACAAATCGATCCACCACCCACCTTGAGTGGCAACTGCATTTCACCACAGACTATGATAGCTTTATGCTCCTCCTTTAGTAAATAAATCAGGACACTTCACCGCTTTTAAAGTCAACATAAAACCTTCCATTATATTTGCCACTGAATTTCTACAATTTCTTCTTTCTCCTGCTGCCACACCAAGGGAACAACCTGCCACTGACCCATCCATGAACTGATTCATGTTTCCAAATCACCTGCAGGCACGAGCTGAGCTCCAGCAATACAAAGTGTGATTTCATGATGTTCAGCACTATCCTTAGGCTTTCCCTTTATAAAAGACACTTCTGGTAATCCAGTTTAAACTGTACTTGGTCACAGGCTGCAGACATTTGTTTTTATGGTGAACACAGCACATTTTATCATCACTTTGGTATTGTCTTTTGGTGAGGTATAGGGACATAAAAAGCACTATCTTTTCCACCCTTCAAGCAGAGGGTACAAGGAGCTCATCTATAACAGAACAGAGAATTTCAAATTCCCACAATGTTAAGGTCACCCTGTTACAGAATTTGTATTACACATCCCTTTGTCACACCAAATTATTTCCTAGAAAATGAATATACCTTCGGTTAAGCCCTATAAAGACCCTGACACAGTTTCCAAAGCCCTAACAGACAATACTGTATAAAACCAGAAATAACAAACTCCCTGCACTGAGTTCTTCTCCCAGAGAATTTCATTTAAGTGCTGCAGATATTGGTTCTGAGGCATATCTGGCACTGAAGATGACACAGTTTTGCTCTTCTTCAGGAAGAATCAAAGAATCTGCCTATGCCCATTCCAGAACAGCGTGGAAGACAGAGAACTTCCACTGTCCCTTTAGGGAATACAGAAGATTGGTGTTGACTTACTTCCAATTATATCATTGTGGCATCAAGTAACACACCTCAAGCAACCCTACAATATCACTCAGAACAAAGACATTCAACTGACTCAAAAATGCACACAATTTAATAAAAACTTTAAAACCAAATGACCAATATCATAATGTGAAGTGAGAAGTCTGGATTAAAGAAACCCAAGAACAAAGCTTATTTTGCCAACTTAAAAAAAAAAACCCTACATTCATTGACTACCAGATAGTTCAAGTAAGGAGGATTCAAAACTTGCTTTCTTTTCCTATTGCTGTGCTTATTTTGTATGATGTATGAACTGGTAAGAACAGGTTAGGTCAGTATGACAAAGATTCCTCCCCTTTAAAAGAAAAAGACAAAAAAAAAAAAAGTTTTTGGGGCAAAAGTTATTGAGACATCTTTATAAATATTTACAGAAGCAACACTTTTTTAAAGTTTCTCAGTAAGTGATTCCAGGTTTTATCATTCTAAATTTCTCATTCGGGACATGGGAGAATCCTAGGATCTTTATATTAAATAAAAGTATTCCTTATAATAATAGTTCAGAACTTCTCTGGGAGCAGACTAGTATTGATTGATTACTTGCCTCTGAAACACTCTATCTTCCACAAGAGCTGGGAATAGATTTTCCATCCCAATTCAGTTTTTTGCACATCTTCCCAAGATTTCTAACAGCGATCCCCCAGTCCTTTATTTCTGCACACCTCTGACATGGGCAAAACTACAGAGGCAGAGGATGAAGTGACAGAAATGCAGGCAGCTGACAGCCACCAGGACTTGTGGGAAATGGGAACAAAAGAGAGGAAGACAGGGTGTGCTTTTCTTTTTCATTTCTTTCTCTCCAACTCCAGTTTTAAGTAGAACTGGAATGGACAGAAATAAGGAAAAGCCCATGCAATGTGTTCACCACAACCCTGAAATGCTGGGACCCTGCAATGCTGTGCCCAGCTCCTGGCACAGATCTTGTGAAGTACAAACTGCTCAAGATGAGCTCTACGCAGGATGGGACTTGTAACAAACATTTAACCTGAATGAGAATTGAGTTCATAAAAAGAAGGAGAGTTTGGACCACCAAAAAAATTTTATGCCTATCTACTTAAAAGCAGTTTGTGACAGGGCTGCTTACTCTGTGGGCAGATTCCACCCAAAAACAGCACACAATCTCAGACCTGTTCTGTCCATGCTGTCTCATCTTCAAGATCACAAATTATCTGAAATAATCCAATCCTCTCTGCAGGTAGCCCAAGAAATTGCACGGGAAATGTATGAGCTTCTGCATCCTCTTCCTCCAAAGCACCAACTGAAGCAGGCCCTTGGTAGTAACAGTAATTGTGGCACTAATGACAACACAAGAACATGGCAAGGATTAAGTACAAATCCTTCCTATTATAGACCAGGAACAAGCGGTTCAAGAAAAGGCAAACAACATTATGGATGACAGAGAACAAAATATGACAATCACAATAAAACAAAAAGTGGTGCTAATGGAAGAGCATTTTTCAGAATATAAAATACTAATGGCGACAGAAAACTGGACCATAAGTATTAGTAACTCAGATCTTTTTGTTCTACAAAAACCAAACTCTACCCTTGATTTTCAAGGGCTGGAGAATAAAGAGGAGAAAGCCCCTTAATTAGCACTTCAGTCTACACAACAAAATAATCACTCCAGCAAAAGAAGTTGTTTAAACTGTCAAAGTACTTTAAGAACACAGAAAGGAGAAAGTGGGAGTGAGGAGGAGAAAGAATGAGAGATGGACAATCCCTGTCTTACAAAATAAGGAAGGAAATACACGAAGAAGAAACTGCTAAACGCTGGGAATCATGCACCAAATAATGTGTATTTGCAATGCTCATGACCTACATCAGCATGTGATCAACATCAACAACGACGATAATGATAAAAACCCTCTTTTTTGTAGATTCCTAATTGGAAATGTTAAGGCTTCAAAAACAAGCAATATACAAGAGGAGAAAAACCACTATCCCTTTAACTTTTGTCTAAAATGACACAGTAGTTATGAACTACTCAAAATAAGGCGGGAGGTGAAGATACTCAAATATGATCGCAGGAAAAACTTTACCCAAGGCTCAGTACTAAAGACAGAGTGATGAGTACTAAAGACACAGGGACGCTTCTCTAACACGGTTTGAAGATATGTGTAGCATTTGTGGGGGTCAAGGGACAACACCTCATGGTTTGTGCAGCCCCTCAGGCACGCGGCGTGTCTGTGGGTGATGGATTGCGGGGGTCAGACCCTCGGGGATTCGGACAAACCGAAAGCACACAAAGACAACTATTTATTAACAGTTTAACATGGCGCCTCTCTCAGCCCGGCTTTACGGGCGTTTGTCAGTTCCTGCCGTTCCGTGTCAGCCCCGCGGCCGGAGGCAGCGGCCCGGCGGTGGCGGCCGATACCGGTGCCCAGCACGAGGCGCGGGCGGGGGCTCAGCGGAGCTTCTCCGCCGTGCTCGCACGTGGGGCGGGGGCCGCCCCCGGGGCCTTCCCGCCGCTCGGCGCGGTCCCTCCCGCCCTCCGCGCCGGGCCCGGCCCCGCCGCCCCAGCCGAGCGCGGCGCTGCCCTCCCGCCGCCA
>NW_024581134.1:5084487-5105687 GCF_017639235.1 Corvus kubaryi | reverse complement strand
GTCATGAGTTCGCCGCCGCTGCTCGGAGCGGAGCGGCCGCCAGGGCCGGGGCCGCGCTCAGGCGCTGGGCGCAGACAAAGCCGCGGCCGCCGCCATCGCCGGCGCCGCCGCCATCTTATCGGAGGGAGCCTGAGGGGACCTGCCTCCCGCCGCCGTCCTCCTCCGCCGCCTCCCATTGGCTCACGGCCGCCCACAGCTATTTTCTGATTGGGCGACGCCGCGCCGACTGTTGCTAGGGCAGTTTGCGTCACCGTCCCAACCTTCCCCGCGCTGATTGGCTGGGGCGGGGCTGACGTCACGCTGGCGTCATGGCCCGAGGCCCGTGACATCATTTCGTAACAAAGTGCACTGACACCTGTGCCCAGCAGGGGGCTCCAGCGCGCGGCTGCGGCCATGGCGGCAGAGGCCAAGCACTGACACATCCCAGGGGACGGACAGTGGGGGACAGGAGCTGGTGTCACACCAGGGACAGGCAGCACTTCATCGCAGAACTGCGGCCTTGGGCGACCCTGCAACCTCGGTTCAACCACGGCAGGTCGATCACAGCATTTAGATACGTCATCCTTACAAAGGGTAACATGGAGTGGGTGCTCGATCTCACAGTAACAGCACGACAAGGACCCTCCTACTCCATGAGCATCACCAGAACAATCCTTCTCTGCAGGGATCCCCCGAACAACTCTCCTACTCCATGAGGATCACCAGAAGGACACACTTTCTCCATGGGGATCAGCAGAACAACCCTCCTCCTCCCTCTGCAAGGATGACCACAACCACCCTCCTCCTTCAACAGGATCACCAGAGTGATCCTCCTGGTTTTTGGGCATCACCAGCACAACCCTCACCTTCTGCAGGAACCAGCCCTGGAACTCCAAGCCCACCAGGACACAAACCCCGAAGCAAGCTTGAGAGGAGACTTTCTCAAGTACAACGACAGCAAGACGGGGATAACGTAAGCGGCACACAGGTTGAATGTGAGCAGCCCCAAGTAACCCTGCTTGGGGCCACTTCAGCCCAGCTTGGCTACAACCTCTTCTTTTTAATCAGAAAACTCTCTAGATAAGTAAATGCATCATTGGCAGTTACACCTAAGGATGCCAAGACAATTTTCCCTGCTGGTACTAGCAGCTTCTACACTCTTGTCAGATGTTAAAATGCTGTGAAAGGAGGAGGATTGGAATACAGCCCTCTTCAAGGGAAAGTTGTTACAGGCTTTTTTGAGAAGATGACTGAACTCCACAGGCTGGGGTTTTGGGTGAAGTTCCATCACCACACAGGACCAAACCAGAATGGACCACCAAAAGCCAGCCCAGTACCACAAAGAATCTGAAACAGGTGACAAGCATTATTCACTTACTATAAAGAAAACCACTTTTGAAAATTAGTATCTTTTTCTGCAGAAACTAAAGAAGAAATAAAATTAACCTGCTCACATGGTTTCATAAAGCAACATATGAAACATGAGAAAATACCCAAGCAAATCACCCCTAAAACCCATTTCATTCTCTGATAATAGAATCAACAGCACTTTACACTTCAGCACATCCAAGCTTACACATCTCCCAGGGAAATTCTACAAACATGTCTAAACATAACTCGCTTTAGAATGTAACATTTTACCCAAGAGCTGTGCCCTGTATCTGCTGAATTTAGTAATAACAGAGAGCAGATTTAGCAGCAGCTTTGTTATCAAACTCTGTCTCATGGCCAGTGCTGCACTTGGACAAGACCAAAGCATCACCTGCCTTCTCACTCCATTTTAGAAGGAGGAAAAACAAAATCCATTTTAACTGACTGCTACGAATTCCATTAAAAAATTGCAAAAAGCCATTCTACGTGTTTTGCCACCAGTGAGATGAAGGAAACTGGAAGCATTACTCAGTCTTAGCTCTGCATTAGGACTCCAACTGTGTGATTACAGTAAGAACACAAAACATTCATTTTCCTCCTCAAGGGATTTAGTCAGCATTACAGACTAATATCCCACTGATTTAGAATAACATAGATAGATTTATTACTGTTGTTCTGTAATATTTTATTCTTTCACTATTTCCTTGGGGAAGGTATTTGAAAGCAGCTCAAAAACCCAAATTTAATTGCCTCCAGTTCATAACTTCTATCTGAAGTCACACATGAAAAAGGAATCCTACTGTAAGAAAAGGTCAAGGTAAAGTAAAAATGGAAATGCTACCATCTCCCAGCAATTACTCCAGAAGACAAAACCTGACATTACCATGAGGTTGTCAAAAAACAGATTGGAGAAGCACAGGAACTTTCTGTACACTGAAATCTGTGTACAGACAGATCTGAGTGCATCTGCAGGGAAACATTCTGCACATCCACCAGACCTGCACCCAGTTAAGTTTCCCCAGCACACAGGACCACTTCCCCCTGCTCCAACAGGCGTGGGAGAGTCAGGACTCAGAGCTCAGCTTGCAGGACAAACCACTGTGGAGTCTCATCACACCCATTGTTTCTCTTATAGCAATTAGTTTCCTTAAGTACATATTACCCTACTTTTAAGGAACATGGCTGAAAGACATGTACAGCTATCAATTGACAAGAGGATATTTTAATAACTTGATGTGCTCCTGACCTAGAAATACAAACTACATATACATCTCTTTCATATTATTATCTGTGATAAAAGTAGCACAATTAATCCAGACCAATAAAATGCTACGCCTAAATTAATTTTGTAGGAATGATCAAGATCTGAGCTGTTAATTGGAACAGGTTATGTGCAATGAAACTATTCCTCAGACAAAAAGCATGATAAAACTGAAAACAGATGACACTCACTCGATGGCCTGGGTTTGTTTTTGTGTTGCTGTTGCTCTATTCCCCTTAGGAAAGTTCAAAGGGATGGTGTGGAGTCACTTGAGTAGTGGTTTGGAGTTGAGAATTAAACCTTTTCAGCATGAGAAAGCAGCAAACACCAAAGTCCAACACAGAAACCAAGTGCCAGTACTTTCCCAAATCCTTTGTGAGAATTACTTCTCATAGCAGATGAAAGCACTTGGAAATTTTGAATTCTTAATCGGATTTCAGCTTGTTTCTCTATTATAGAATGGGTATTTTTTAAAACAGACTGCCACAAACCACTGCCAACAGCCCATGAAGGAATGCTACAGACCATTCTTCTCTCCCAACCAAGTCTGGCTACAAGATGCCACAATTTGGCATCATCTAATATCACGGGCAGCACATTCAAACGAACAGAAGCCATCCACACATCTGATTTCCTTTGGATGTTCCAAATGTTTTGAAAGTTAAGCAATTTACTTTCTCCAGTACTTCTGAAACTCCAACTTGAATTTGCTGGGAATGAAAAAGTCCCTGCTATGCTTTTACACATTTTGAACAGCGCTCAGAACAAGCTTTGCTGTACATTTACTTACACTCCCAGTAGCTGTGACCATAAAAGTATCTACACTATCCTCCTGAAGTCTCTAGCCAGCCATGATCTCACCATATTCCCCAAGCATGGATGGCCATCCATCCCACTGCCTGCTAAGAGGCTGGACTTGTTCTTACCCTCATGGCTGAATCTTAGCCCCATGGCCATCACCTGCCAGGGGATTCATTAAGGTTATTTGCATGACCACCAAGAACACAGCAGATGCAAAGCTGAGCACATCTTCCACCTTGCTGGAGGACTGCGCAGTTCAGCCCCTGAAGGGCAGGTGCTCATGGAGCATCTGTAAAAGGCTTACCTGCAGGAATGACCACTAGGCACCACTGTCACAGAATTCCAGAATGGTTTGTGTTCGAAGGGACATTAAACCTCACCCCTTCCATGGGCAGGGACACCTTCCACGATCCCAGGTTGTTCCAAGCCCCATCCAGCCTGGCCTTGGACACTTCCAGGGATCCAGGGGCAGCCACAGCTTCTGTGGGCAACCTGTGCCAGGGCCTCATGAAAATCACATTCTGTGCTGAACACTAGAATGGTTTGAATGCAGGACCTTCCAGTAAATTGTACATAATGCAAACCATTACACAGATTAATCCATTTAAATTTACTGACTTGCCTTGTGCTTAGGGCAGAGAGGTCCCAAAATTATTTCTAGCTGTTATTTCAAAATATCTTCTAAATACACCACAGCTCCTTCTCAAAAGCAGAAAAAAGCAGAAGTCACTGAGGCCAGCCACATTAACAAAACCACACAGTTCATTTTCAGCTGCAGAATACACCATTTCCTCCCTTTATTGCAAGTGTTCTCTCAAGGTGAGCTTTTAGGGCACTCCTGAGCTATTTAATGACTCACTTTCTAAAGGAGATGTCCTCAGCAATTCCCAGTTTTCCCAGAGCAGGTCTCAAATGCATTGCCTCATGCACCTTTGTTCTGATGGCCCCAACTGTGTGTTGTATCAACCAGTCAGTGAGCTGCCAGTGCCCCTGGCCCACAGAGTCACCCTGGGTACCAATTAGAGCCAGCCGTTACCTCTCAACTGCTGCACAAGTCAAACCTTGCCAGAATTCATCCTCTCTAAACCTGCCACTTGTCCTTGCAAGCACTCAATCTTCTGCTCCACTACCACATTGTTCCCTCCTCCATGCACTTCAGTTTCAGCCTAGAGAGCAGAAAAACTGTTGGGAAAAAGGAGCATTATTTTCATCTTAAATGTAAGCATGGAAACAAAGAGGAAAATCCCAAACTCTCAACATCCTGGCCACCTCAAGTGGAAGGCAAACATGACTCCACCATCCACCTGCATGAGGTGCCACTGTTTAAACTTAGTCAATATGGAACTGGGTGGTTTTAAAAGGACTGAATAAATTATAACTGAAAAAGTTTATGGGAAGCATTTTACCAACTGCGCAGGAAAACAAGCCACAAGTACAGCACTGCTGAGTTGTTCCAGGCAAATCTACAGTGCTAACAAGATTCCACCTCCAGAAACACAGAGTTGATCTGTCTAGAACTCCATGAATCCAAGATTTTCACTGCATGACAGCTGTCAAAAACAAGCCAAAAACCATGTAATCTTTATGCTATCAGTTGGCTACATGAGCAGCACTTCTGTAGTGCTGACATTCTGGGCTGTAATTCTCCACAAACACATACAGGCTACTAATCCAGTCTACTCATCCATACTCAGGTTATTTACTTTATACCAGGCTATGATTAACACACTGAAGCAATAGTGGAAGAAAAGAGCTTGGCTTGTTTTATGTCAAAGTTCAAAAGACACAGGAGCATGTATTAGACTAAAAAGTTTTATTGAAACTTGTCCAAAATCCAGTCAGGCACACAATTTATCCATTCCACTAAGGCTTATCATTCTATATGGCATAGAAAAATGCATCTCAACAAGTTGAAACATCAAACAACTAAATTAGTCAAGTTAAGGCACTTGAGATGTGTATTAATTTAGCAAAACTGCATAACATTCTACTTGGAGTGATACAATCCTTTCTGAGATTCCATTTCAAACACCCATATTCTGGAACCCCTTGAGGGAGGGGAGAGGCAGAAGCAGGAGACAAAAGTCTCTCTGACTCCGAGCCTCTAAGGCCACCACAGCCTACAGAAGGAAGTGTTACTGAATCAGGCTGCAAAGATTTCCTGTAGTACAGCTGCTGAACTGCACAACAGTTTGGGCTGAGGCACACTGTCTCCCATTCAGGAATTCTTAAGGCAAAGCATCTTTGTGAGGTGAGAGAAAAAAAAGGAGAGAGCAAGCAGCACATGCATTCAATTGTAAGGCTACCAAATGTATCCTGGGGTAACAACATTTATCCTAGTAGTAGCCACCTCTGCTCAAAGGATAAAAATGTGGAGAAAATAAGTGGAGAATGCAAGAACTTACTACAATGACCACAAATCTGGTATCTGTTGGTTTGCCAGGGTTCTAAGCAGTAACTTGAGAGCCAATTAGCAACTTTGAATTCATGCAACACATAGTTATCTTTGTGCTTTTGGTTTGTGTTTTTAAGAGGGTGAGTGTTGGCCAGTCTAAGGACTTTTTTTCCAGCTCTGAGTCAAAGTTTACAACTTTAAACATTGCAGTTTCAGCATTTGGCAAAGAAAGATTTAATTAATTAATAACTTGGTTCTACATGTTGAAAACTCCCCCTCCACCTGTGAAACAACCTCTTGCATCATACAGCAGTTAAGAACTCTTCTCAAAAATGAGATACAGCTCTACAATATGCACATTCCACACTGGAATCTGGAGCATGCTCCAAGGGTTGCACACAGGCTGAAGGAAAAGATTTCCAGGTACACGAAGCTGTTTCCTCAACCACGAAAAGGCACGACAGAGAAGCTGCTGTCACCTGATACGCACAAACAGGAAGATGATAATCAAGGGAAAAAGAAAGATGGTGAACAGGTTATCCAAGTGAATTGAAAGTACCGTTTCTAGTTAGTCCATGGGAATGTAGTTTTAAGCATTATGTTCTGAATTTCACTAGAAGTAGAGTTGCTTAAGAAGATGTAAAGCTTATGAAAGAGATTGCATCTTAATACTCTGTGTCCTTCAGAGCAAATTGCTTGTTGTATTTAAGGCACTACACGTCATCTTTGGTTCAGTGTTTACTGTCTCAGTGTAAGCAGAGGTAGCACAAACCACACACATTGAGCTCCTCATTCCACCACATCCAACTTCAGAGCCACCACCTTCCTGATGTTACAGACTCTGGAATCCTTTAGCTCATTAGGAAACTGTAAAGAGCAAAATAACAAACATTTTTATTAATCTTATAAGAAGCAAAGGTGCGCAACATTCCACTTAGCTTTTATAAATGCCAAGAAAACCAGAATGAGAAACTGGGCCTGATGCTGCTACAACAAAAGCAGCTGTGAAGTCACTTAAAAGTGAATTTCTAATAACTCAAAACCAAAGACGACCACATCTTCCCTACAATAAAGTTAGCAGGAGTACCTAAGACTGTTGCAGAGACCAGAATAAAAGCTGACCAGTTACCAAACAGGGAATAATTTCAGCTGTCTTCTGCTCTTGAGAAAAGTCTTCATAAAATAACAAGTTTTTTATTATTTAGATATTTTTTAAATAAGAACACATTTCTCATAGAGAGGGCATAATATCTGTCTATGGGATTAGCTTTATAGACAAATTCAGTTCATTGCACATGAAGTCATTAGAAACTGGTCCTTCAACATGTATTTATTGCTTCAAAATGCATAAAAGCTAGCATACATCTAAAATACCTGTATCAGTCAGACATATATAGAAGTGGTCAAATAATAGTATTAGACTCCTTACACAAGCAATACCAAAATGTAGGCAGCTTTAAAGCATCAGGCATCCTCCTTGTTCTCACAAATAAGATTAATAATGAAGATGTATGAAGATGGAAGAGAAAAGTAGGGGGGAAAATACATCTGTTGGCAGTATAAACTGGCTGAGATATCATTATGAAAATAGAAGTATTTTATAACATGAAATGGCATGGAAACGAGAGTTCCACAATCTTTCCTTTGGCTAGACTGAAAAAAATCACGATATCCATCAAATACTGGTATTTCTGCTGACTTTATCAACCAATACTGCTACTCTGAGAAACCAGTAGAGCATTTTTAAGAGAGTATTTCCTGCCAAATGAGTCAGCAGAGCTACAGTGGTGTAGCTGTACCACAAAGGCCAGGAGGGCAGCGGCTGCAGGGTCCCAGCCTGACGTACCTGTAAGGGTAGCCGTGGTATTTGGATCTGAAGACAGACAGCAGCCAGCTGAAGAACAGCACCACCAAGCCAATGCCAGCAATGCACATAACTGCAAGAGATGCACAGGGAGAGGCTGTGATGTGACAGCTGCTCCTGGAAACACCACAGTGACTCAGGTTTTCAAAGCCTTCTGCAATAGTTACAGATTTGGTCAGATGAGGCCTCTATTCATGTCATTGAGAAATACTAAATTAACACCAATTTTCTTTCAAATTCCTTCTGTACATCAATTTTATACAAATGCTTTGAGAAAAAGTCCCTTCTTCTCCCCCTTACTAGCGAAACACTGCAAAGCATCTTCATCTCTCTCCATCTGCCAAAAGGGTTTGAGTTTATCTTGCAGTTTTCTAAGCAACTCCAAAAACTGTCAAAAATCCAAATGATTCTCCTCAGCTTAGAGGTGGGAAGTGTACAAAACCCCCAGTGCAAAAACACTTCTGCTCAATGATGTATCAAACACCCTTACTGAATATGCCTTTGCTCAGAGAGGAAAGTATCAGTACTTACTTTTTCTTTTCCCCACATCCATGTCAGAAGTAGCAGCTTCGTGGAGAAGGACCATTCCTAAAGTAACTCCACCATCTACAAACACTGTTTAAGGCTAAACAACAAAGTACAAGGAACTCAGCACACTCACTCCTAATCTCCTCAATTCAGCTCCCACACCATACCTAGGGCATTAAAACTCACTGGAAAAATCAAAGACTTCCCAGCCAAATCAGCAACTATGAGGGAAAAAGCAGCTGAAAAACATTCATGTCAACTTTTAAGGGAAAATAAATGCAAAGCTTAAAATACAAGATGGAAGGTCTTCAGGCAGAATTAAAAACATGCATTTATTATCTCAGCTTGTAATGAAGCAGCATTCCTTCCCAGAGAGATTGGGTCCACTCCTACTGCTGTTCTCCACTGGAAAATCCCCAAAGGAATTCAGCTTCTGCATTCACTCAGCCAACAGAACAAATAAAACACATGCAGTATTTAATCCAAAAGGCTGTCTTTCAAGTGGCAATATTTCTTTTCTAATTCTTCAGATGTAAAAAACTAAAGATCACAAAATTAAAGAAGCACAGACAACACAAAAGGCCTGACACTTGCCAAGAAGGAATTTTAACAAAGCAAAATAGTGAATCTAGTGGAACAAAAGACAGAATTCCCAAAAATTTCATTCCATTTAACTACAGAATTCCAGTCCCAAGTCTCCTGCAGAAAAGAAAAATACTTATTATTGACTGCATGAGGAATCTTTCCGTTTCAGACACAGCCCACCTTCAGCACAGGAGGAAAGTGACTTGAACCCAGAGAAACCTCACCAAATGTAATAATTTAAAATGTCTCCAGCAATTGGTAGGTTGGGTCCGTAACATGATGGATAGCAATAACACAAATAAACATCTACAAAAGGTTTCTACTTTGAATTTGACCAAGTGGATCAAAAGTACAGTAACAGAAAAAGAACAGAAGTTCCCCTCCAAGTGCCTGTTTTAAGTTGAAAAAATTAAGTATCAGAAAAAGTACTGAGTAAAAAATAAAGGTGCTGATACAGGTGGACAAAACAAGGAAGAAAAGCTCCAGCCAGAAACGACTAAAGTTACAAATGATGGATCAAAAACGTACATGTGGGAATAGAAAAACAGAACATTGAGTTTTAAGGTATTCTTATGACCCCAAAGAAACACTTTTTGTACAAATGAGAAATGTAAAAGCCCTCAATCTGAAAGTTTCCACCTGCCTTTCTTGATAGCATGGCAAAATCCTGCATCATTAGCACAAACAAGATTCTAAGAAAGTAAGCAAAGAAATAAAAGATCAGTGAAAGAGGAATGAATTCAACACCAAAGCAAGAAATAAGTGACATTGAAAAGAGACATCCATAGCAGAGCAGGGAGTATCCTGAAGAATCTTCTGATTCCACAAAGATCCACAACTTGAATTCTGTATTCATTTTGGTACTTAAGATGAGAAACAGTAAATATTTTTCTATTCATCTTAACAATCAGAGGCACAGGAAAAGCACAGTTGCCAGTGCAGAAAGGTTTTACAAGCTTCTGCATCAGTGTTAGGTGGCAATTACAGCCATGACAAAGCACCACAGAAAAGGCAGCAGCATTTGTTAACCAAAAAACTGTCACCAACCACATGCTTCTCACAGGAAGGATACTGAACAGCAGAACTATGTGTGTTTCTGCCACAAACTGGGCTTGGCTGCTTCCATGGATATAATTCTGTAAGAGACAAAGAGTAATTAAATTCAGAAAAGACTGGAGTCAACTTTGATGTGATTAACAACAGCTATAGAGCCTGGAACTGGGGTTTGCATTGTTTCTTTTAGGAGAGAACAGAAGTTGGAGCACAAACAATTTCAGCTGTTGATCGCTGATTTTTGGGGGAGCTGCAACAGAGACAAAAATCCTTCTTCTATTACTATTGCACAATCAGCCTCAAGTACCATGCAGATCACAGTAAGTGCAGCTACAACCTTCGTGGTCCAGATTCTCAGTCCAGCTGGGCAAAATACCATGAGATTAGGCCCTCCTGCATCCAAATGTGATCCATTCCCTGACTGAGATTCTTAGGTTGTGTACACTGCTGCTCAGCTTAAGCACAATCCCTTCAATCTGTGTATGAACCCAACTCACTTGGCTCCAGAACCAAGCATTTGAAATCTTTTTCACTTCTAGGTTAACAGAAAAATTGAAATTTGTGAAAGAATACCATGTTTTAATCCCTATTATGGTTGTGATGTTGTATCTAAGTAGGAAAAAAGAAGTTTAATCCACTTTCTACAGAAGAATACAGAGGGTCTGACCCATCTAACCAGGCACAAAAGGACTTTCACCAAATTAATTGCCAGAGTAAAAACATGAGAAAAGCCAGTATGTGATGTGTAAGCACCTGAGGAGATGCAATGCTCTCCAAACACTGTGACTACTTTTACAGTGCATCTCATTCTATATTATGAACAGAGCAGTATATTCCAAATTATGTTAAAAAAAGATTTTTTCCAAGAAAGACTTAATAAATCTGAGATCACTAGATATTAATTTACCTCAAGAATCTTGAGGAAAGATGTTTTTATGTGGAAGTCATTAGATGAGTGTATGAGTTAACAAGACCAGGTTGAAACAGAATTGCCAGGCTCAGCAATAGGATTTTTAGCATGAAAGACTCAACCCATAAATACCTTTATTGTGCTGTAAGCAATTTAGAACTACCACATCCCTTCACCACTGGAAATACAACATCTGTGCAAGACATGTTGATTTGCCTTGCTCACTGCAGGAGAGTTTGGTCTCACTCACAGAGAGAGGAGCCAGAAGCAGAATTTGCACTCTGATTGTCTCTCAGTATCAGCCTTACTCTGCAGAAATACAATAGAAAATGCAGAAAAGAAAATGAAGGCAAGACTCACCACTTGTCCTGTATGGGGATTCTTATGAGCATAGGGGGGGCCTCTAATGTGGTTCCACATCTGGCCTGATGTCATTGCTAACACAAAACACTGAAAAGGAAAGAAGAAACACTGTTTACTAATGTTTCTTTTTTATTTTTAATTTAACCCAATATCTTTTCACTTCATACCAAAACATAGTGGTTTGGAACACAGGCTAAAAATTGTCCCACTATATTTGTACAAAAGGCATCTAATCAAGCATTCAGTGAGCTGGAAAGACTAAGATCATATAATATTATCAATCTACCAAAAAGTAAAACTAACTGCACCTCATTTTCCTCTACCAGCTTCAAGAATCTTGAAATACAGAAGCTTTTAAAAACTTGAATTGCTACAAAACTCAATACAACAGGGCAGACAAGAGTCATGATTACTCACCAGAGCAGCAAAGGCCCAGCCAGTCTTGTTATAGAGAAAATCCAGATTTGCTACAAAACTCAATACAACAGGGCAGACAAGAGTCACGATTACTCACCAGAGCAGCAAAGGCCCAGCCAGTTTTGTTATAGAGAAAATCCAGATTGCTGCCCCGCAAATACACGAGGCCTCCGATGACAGCCAGCAGCAACCCCAGCATCAAGGGTCCAGCATAGTTTGGTGGCCTTATCACACGGATCTGAACACAGCACAGTGAAATTATTGTCTCTCAGTAGGATTATACATTATACCTGCACTCCTGCTAAAAAAGCCCACAACACATTGAGTGGAAAAAACATCACACACGCACATTTTCTGTGTAATAAATCTGACTCAGGAAGTAAGCAATGCTTCTTCCACCAATAGCGTAACTTCAGTTTCACAAAACTTCACCCTATTCAATAATTTAGAGATTGTTTTTCTTCCACAGGAAAAGAAGAGCGAGAAGGAAGGAGATGAGTTTTACCATCTTCTCATTACACAAAATACCAGCACAGAGACTGTAAGGAAACTGAAAGATGCAGTTGTGTGTCTGAACTAGATTTTGTAGACGAGCTATTTAGAGCAGCTCAGGAGCCACAGAACACAAGTGATGTTTCCCAGCTGGCCCTGCACAGAGGGGGTGAGGGAAGGTGTCTGCACTCACGTGGACGTCTGTCCTGTCGGCCACCCAGCGCGCCAGCTGCTCCGCCGCGAAGCCGCGCACCTGCAGCTCATAGGTGTCCCCCCGCTTGGGCTTCCCCTTGGCCGGGAAGTTAATGAAGGTGGGGGCAGAATTCATGTTCAGCTGCAGGGAGAGAGTTCACAGAAGACACAGCCTGTGAAAGGACTATTTAATAACACAATTCTAAGCCATTTCTGTCTTGCAATATTGTTGCTGAATAAGAAAAATTAGCTCTTTGATTTCATTGGCAGTGACTTTTTAAAAGACAGCACACGGCTTGCATTTCTGTATTTCACACACATTTTTTTGAATCTGTTTCTTCTCTAAATACTACTTTTGATAAAGAAATCTGCAAAATAGCAATGTATGATTCTAAAATCCAGAAAGGCCAAAGCTTGAAGAATGCATTTCTAATGTAACACTAAGGAAAAAATTAACAAAAATAATAAAAAGACATCTCTCTTCAACTCTCTAGTTCAAAACCCTCCATTTAATAAAGTATCACTGCCTAAACTGTGTTGCTGTTAAACAGAGCTTAGTACCTCCTAAAAAAAAAAAGTTAAGATCTGCAAAACTATAATGAACTATTAATGTGACCTATAATTGCAAGCATACATGGAATATTCTCACAGCTTGAGAAAAAAACATGGTCACACAATGTTAATAGAAGAGAAAAATAGCTGGGTACTTGAAAAGAAATCAGTTAACCCATACCAAAAGCCTAATCTGTCATTCTCTAGTAATCTTAAAATTGTAATAGCTGTTACTAATGACATCAGTGCTTTCTATCTTGCCTCTTCATGTACCACAGAAGAATTCCATTAAGAATTACACTCTAAGTTATTATAGGAGACAAATTCAGGGAAAAAAGTCAAAGAAACCAATTTACTCCTTGTAACTCTTCCACATCTCAGGTCTGTTAATATTCCTACCAACATGCTCAGACCATCTTTCTTCCAAGAGTGACAGCTTTTAACTTTTCATTCCTTTATTCCCTGTAACACCAAATTATGTAACATCTTCACCTTCTTGCCCAAAACCCAAGTTAAAAACAATGTTAGAAGAGAAAAGGACATTACCATCTGAAACACATCTGAGCCTTCGTCAAAATCTACCATAGCAAAAAAAATCTTGTTGGTAAAGGCACTGGAATACCTCCAGGAGTTTGCCAGAATCTGGTATTCCTCATCAGCTTGCCTGGAAAACACACCAAGTGAGATGCTGTATCATGGATTTGTCCACAGCATGAGTTGTAAAGCAGCTGAGGGAGCTGTGCCCACCCACCCCATCAATGGGTGCATCCCACACCCACCCCATTAATTTTCTAGGGTTAAAAAGAAAGTTTAAGTGTTAATGAAATCATTTAAGCACAAACACTTATCTACCATCAGGTGAAGCATTTGGCACCTGTTTTTTTAAATGCAAGGGCAAGATTTGTTGAGTCCACAAACACAAGCAGAGGTAATTTCTAATTGAAAGGTGAAATAGAACCCAGCTGCTCATGATGTGCCTGGCCACAGAGCAGCAAAATGTGGCCAGGTGTGCCCTTTCTTCCATGACAGAGCAGGGGAAACCAATAATTTCAACGGACCACCTACAGAAACCACCCTCACAGACCTCTGCCACCTCTGGATTAATAAAAGAAAGCCATAATATGGTTAAAGAATTAGAATATTATAATTGCAAGTAAGTGCCAAGCAATGTATTAATTAAGAGCAACATTTAAGCTGCATGGCCAGCAATAATTCTACAAACATTTCTTCAGCAACTCATGCCAGAAAAGCTGAGCTTCCAGTGTGTCTTTCTCCAGAAGCCTCTCAGAGTAAACACTGCAAAGCGGGAATTATTTTAGGAGGGAGATAAAACTAAAGGATTGTGCTGTTTTCTCACAAGCACATTACACACATATTCCCACACATTAAATTGCAAAGAGAATCCTACTCTAACTTGCCCACGTGTATTCCTTCCACATGTGTGGAAGTTCAACCCTATTCTTGAATTTAGTTTCCTACAAAGCATAAGATGACTTTCAAGTCCTAATTTAGGACTAAACGGAGCTCATACTTGCACACAACACACTGTCTGTGAGGCTGAAGAGCAGTGAACATCACAATCACTGAGTAGTTTCTGGGAGGTGCCTTCACAAGGCGCCGGAATTTGTCTCCGTTCATTCGGATCACGGATCTTTTACTGGCCCACTCCATCAGCTGGTTCACTTTCTCTGATAACACCATCTGAAAATCAAGCCAGAGCAACATTGTCGGGTTTTTTTTTTTCCAGTCTCACAGCACAATCTTAAAGGTTTTCACATTTGATGGAATAAATATCTGCACTGCTTTTCATAACACCAAGCAGGTGATGTGATACTTCAGTGAAATTCTGCAAGGCATTCACAGAAGCTTTTGACAGTCACCTTAACATAATTCATTAACTTCAACCACCTAGCAACACACACAGCTTTAACCACTTAACATGACCAGGCTGGTGAAGACCCTCAGCTTACCAGGCCTTCCTCACACTGCTAATTGCAAGACTTCTTTCAGCTCTACCAACTGCCTAAATCCCCTCCACAGCCTTTTTTCTACACTAAGCATCAAACTGTTCCAACTTTCAAAGCTTATGGCAGTGGAATCAACGCCAGAGATGGAACCAACCTCAACATTTCATTTTCAGCATTGCTGGAAAAGAAAACCCTGTAATTCAAAACATATTTGAAGAACTCAAATTCTTAACACTAAAACATTCCTTAAAAAGGAAGCAATAAATTCTATAACATTATAAAAAGAGGCATTAGTTTGACAAATTCGCAAATGTTACGTTTATCATAAAGCACTTCTCTACTCATTAACACCGTTCTTCAGATAAATATGTTTGAGGAAATCATAATATACTCTGAATTGGAAGGGAGCCAGTAGGAGCATCGAAGTCCAACTCCTGACCCTGCACAGGGCAGCCGCAAGAGTCCCACCACGATAACAGTAATAAATTATTCTTCTCCGACCTACAAGTGACACAAGTATAAACACTTACGCAGCAGGATTTTCCCAAACCCTACGGGTCAAGTGTGTGGAAGTAATTTGCACCTTAGTGACTGCAACCAAAGACCACCCATCCTCCGCCCCGCAAATCCCATGCGGCAGGAAGACAACACTCGTACAGTGCTCCTAACAAGAACCGAAGAACCTGGAAACAAAGACCTTCCCTCCCAGCGGGTTCCCCTCAGAGCCGGCCGAACCTCAGGGCGGGGGGAACCCGCGGTGAGGCCACGCCACCCCGCCGAGCCCTAGCCGGTCCTGCCCTCAGCCCGCTCAACGAGAACGCGCCCCAGCGCGGCGTGGAGCTTCCCGGTGTGTCTCACCTCCTTCCGCCTCTGCCCCGCGGCGCCGGGCCCGCCACATCCTGCCAGCAGCAGCAGCGCCAGCGCCAGCAGCGGCACCGGCAGCGCCGCCATGGCCGCCCCGCCCCGCCCCGCCGGCAGCGAGGCCCCGCCCGCAGGACGCCGATTGGCGGAGGCGCCGGCTCGTGCGTCGCCGCCGGCCTTCGATTGGCCTTCGCGGGAGCGCGGCGAGCTGGAGCCGCGCCATTGGTGGAGCCCCGAAGGGTGGGCGAGCGCTGAGGGGAGGGCGAGCCCTGAGGGGAGGGCGGAGTGGGCTCCGAGGGGAGGGCGGAGTGGGCCCCGAGGGGAGGGCGGAGTGAGCCCTGAGGGGAGAGCGGAGTGGGCTCCGAGGTGCGAAACGATGGCGGGGTTCCAGGGTATGGTGGGGTCTCTCAGCCGCTCCCCGTGCTCAGCAGAATCACAGAACCATCACGGTTCGAAGGGATCTCTGGAGATCATCCGAGAGCAGGTGACACAGTGTTGCCCACTAAGATACCGGATTTGTTACCCGGTGTGCAACAAGCCAGTAATTACACGCAGTCAGAGAGACATGGCTTTATTTCAGAGTTGTGTTAGCCTTGGCTGCTCAGTGGTGTTCCACAAATCAAGCACACACACTCTCAAAACTTTTTACTGTTTATATGCTTTAGCAAACAAAGGAATTTGTGTTCATTGGATACAAGTAATGTAGTTCTCTTATTAATTAGTATTCTATCTTTGTTGGTTAATGCTTCTCTTTGCTTTTCATACTAATTAGTGCACATGCTCCCACTTTCTCTTCTTTTTGGTCGGTGTGTTGGTGGTCGTGATCTGCCTCTGCTGGAATTACCTTTTGCCCGGCTGGAGCTGATTTCAGCCCAGTTTCTGAGTTGGCTTTGTTAGTGTCTTCCTTATTGTGGGAGTTCTGCAAAATGTCCTTGTGGCCTGTAAGTTCTGCATTCTTTGTGTTTGCTATCAGTGGCACAACCTCCTTCCCAAGCTTTGTTAACCTCCCCCTAGGCGTGAGATAATTGAATGTATCAAGCCATAAACCTTAACAAGACAGTTTACCAAAAAGTAATTTTTTTCCCAGCATCTGGACATCACTTAGAGCTTGCTACCTGCTGTTTCATGGATTAAATCTCCTTCCTTGTTGATTAGGCTAGAAAGTATACAAAGATCAAACATCGAAGAACATCCTTTCCTAAGAAAATTTTACATAATCCACATTTTGAAACAACACAAATGTGTGCAGATGAGTTTTGAATGTCTCCAAAGAGGGAGATTCCACACCCTGCCTAGGCAGATGTTCCAGGGCTCTGCCACCCTCAGTGTAATGAAGTTCTTCCTCTTGCTGCATGAGATACACGCTTCGTGTTATACACACGCTATAAATTGCTGGATCGTGTGTTACAAATATTGTTAAAAACCAAATGCACTGGGGAATTCCTCAGCAGCTCTGTGGTGGCTTATGGCTCTGATGCAGAATCGCCACAGAGAAACAAAGATTTACTCACGCTTCAGGATTCATTTGCCTATTCGAAGACACCGTTACAATTATTTCTGGTTTCCATTTGCAGTAAAATCCCGGACTTCATCAACTCGGTCCTTTTGTGAATTTAAGTTAACCCGAGCACGTGGGGGGGGGGAGAAAAAAAGTGGTGTCAGAAGTGGGATTCGAACCCACGCCTCCATACGGAGACCAGAACACCCAATCCCGCCGCGGGAAGGCGCGAAACGCCTTGAGTCTGGCGCCTTAGACCACTCGGCCATCCTGACACTGCGACTGCAGCCTTGGCCACGACTCTCTTAGCGCTGTCGTCACGGCCGTATCCGCTTTTCTCCGTCCCTCGGCCCCTCACGGAGAGCCCGTCTGCACCCGGGAGGTGCCGGAGAGCAGCCAGGGAACCACCGGCCCGGCCCGGCCCAGCCCGGCCGCGAAGCTCCGCCGCAGCGAGGAGGAGCCCGGCGTTACCCACAGGCCCTCGCCGCGCCGCCACTTCCGCCGCGACCATTTTGTTCTTCACGGTCGTGAAGGGTACGCGCTCGGCTCTCATCATGTTCCCGGTGGCCAGGGCCGCGCAGAGCCTCGTCGGTAAGGATAGGGGCGGCTCTCGGGCTGTGGGGGGGTTCCTCAGGGGGTCACCCCCGGTTTGTGCCCTACCCTGTGCGGACTGTCCCTCACAGCCCCCGGCTCGCTCTGCACCCGGGGAGGGTCGTGAGGGCACCTCAGGGGCTGCGGGCGGCTCTGGCGTCCTTCTCCTCCCGCTTTTTTTCTTTCTTCCAGCCTTTTTTATCTCCTAGTTGCTTTTTGACCTAGGACTCCTTTCCTTGCTGCTTTTTTCCCCCTAGTATCTAAAGGCACATTCTGGTCTGGTAACCTGCGGTGACAAGGTGTAGTCAATAGCCAGCCCTTAAACTCAAGGTTAAAGTTACCCCTTCAGTGATACAGACCCCGCAGTGTTCCTCTGGTCCTTGGTCACGATGTGCTTATTCCGAGGTGCGGGCACCTAAAGTAAACCTGTCTTGGTAGATATTCTGGCTTTTTTATGTCTAAAAAAACGCCTTGTGCAGCCTCACAGAGCATGCGAATGATGTAGTAACATTATGGGTATCACCATCATGTTCTCTAGTCATGGTTGCATAGAACTGTAAACCATTGACCTGAGACTAAAAGGTTTTATTTTGTAATATCTTTATGCGCACATCACCTTCTCATCAAACGCTTTGTACACAGCTACCGGGCAGTTTGTGTTTTGTAGCTATTGCTTTGATTTTTTACTGTTGTCTTCTCTTTAATAAGTGTACCTTTTATAGTGTACATTTATAATGTACATCATCTGCAGATATCATTGTGTATTTTTTTCTCTATTATTTGTCTCATGCCCGCAAGTTATTTCTGTTTCCTTCCTTCCACACCCTCTATCTTCAACCCCATAATTTGATGGTGAGCTTCATCCTGACAATGCTCATGTTAGGTTACATACACTGCTAGGATAGATATTTATATGTAGAAATCTAAAAAAGCTAGGCACTAAGCAAAACATTTTATTAGAGAAACAGTAATACTAAAGAAAATATATTAGTGAAAAAGGTAACTTAGAAGATTTTTTTTTTTCTTACTGGAGTTAGACATAAGGAATAACTTTCTAGAGAGAAATTGAGAGAGCTGAAAAAAATTAAAGGATTTGTGTATATCCCATGTTTTGGAGTCATTCCAGAGTTCTAAGTCCAAAAGATTATTTTTTCCAGCATTTTTAATCTTTTAACACTAGCGCCTCTCTGTTGGTGGGAGATGAGGATTGTGAACGGTTTTAGCATGTATTTTTGTTGATTTCTGTACTTTTGAACGCTCCTCAGCTCGTGGCATCCAGCACACTGCAGTCAGACAAGCTCATCGCAAGCATGAGCCGAACTTCCACGATAAATATGGAACCATGGTCCTCCTTGGAGGAGCTGCCATGTTCTCAGCTGTCTGGGGCTATGTAAGTTGGTTTTGTCACCTTTTTGTCTCTTGTGACTCGAGCTGCAAACTTTAAAGGTGTTGATTTTGCCTGTTTGAAATAAATTCAGTGGTCAGAATTTAGGAGCTTCTTACATAAGCGAATAGTGATGTGATAGAGGTGGAAGTTCTGTTAGTTCCCGGCTTGATTTTGAGTTGTTACTCCTATTTCTGTGTCAGTCTATTGCTTGATTTGAAAATGTATGAGAAACACAAGTGTTCTCTATTTTACTTGGGATGTCAAACCTCTACAGGTACAGCTTTCAGCAGCAAAATTTCTGGATGAGAATACCAGTACGGTGGTGGGGTTTTACATTGCAGATTCTTTCTTCTAAAGTTGGGTATTTTGAAACAGAAAACTGAAACATTTAAATGCTGTTCAATATAAATATATTCCACTTGTTTAATCAGAAAATTAATGAGATGTCATGTTCTAATACAAGAAATCTGAAGTGAAAACAATAAAAATAGCCCTCTATCAGACGGTTTCTTTGATTTCAGAGTTAATAATCTTGGGTTTTATCCCTTTACAGGTGTTCACAAAGCTTGACATTGCGTGGGGCTTTTCACCTGTTGGCAGAATCACTCCAAGAGAATGGAGGGAGTAACAGCCTCCGCTTCTAATGAACTGGTCTAAACTTTCACTGAGAAAATGATTGTGTAATGGCATTTGTTCCCTGATTACCACTTGGACAGTGGCATTCCTGGTCTAATAAACATACCTAGAAACCTGTCTGACTCTTTGAGGTTTCCTGCGTGCTCTGCTTCTGATGAAGGATAACAAACAGTGTAAAAACCCCAAGTCATTTTACACAGTCCCAGTTGTTGCTGTAAAGGTCACTGGTGGATAAAGGACAAGTCCAGAACATTGCTGAGTCGTCCATTTAGCCAGATGTGTGTGTGAATCAACCTCACTGCATTCCCACTGCAGAGTGCACGTCCCTTTACATCTGACTTGTAATGACAAAGTTGAGATCCCATTTTTTTTCCACAAAAGGATTTTTATGTCTTGAATCACTCTGCCAGTAACCTGTTTCTCCCTGTGGCCTGTGAGAGTCATGAAGAAATTAAATTCAGTTTTGAGTTGGAGAGGCTGAACAGGAGCAGGCAGTATCCCAGGATAAATGGGACTTTCTTAATGAATTCTTAGAGAATTACAGAATGATTTGGGGTGGAAGGGACCTCAAAGCCCATCTTGTTGCAACCCTGTCTCCGCATTTAACTTCTGTTCAGGGTAGAAATAACCAGAGAAATGAGGTGGGAAAAGAACAGTTACCGGGTCATGCTGGTGTTTGATGATCGGAGAATCCCAGACTGCTTGGGGTTGGAAGGGACCTGAAAGTCCATCTACTCCCCATGGCTGCGCGGCGGGCGCGTTCCTGTCGCGATACGGCGACACCGACCGCGGCTGCGGCCCCGCCTCCTCCCGCCGCCGCCACGTGTCCGCCCGCGTCACGTGCCGCGTGGGCGGGGCCGAGCGCCGCGTGTCACGTGGCACGGCGGGGGAAGAGCCCGGCGGTCCCGGGCCGGGAGCGGCCATCGGAGCCCGCGGTCCCGGTGAGTGCGGACCCTGCGCGGGGCTCCCTTCCCTCCGTCACTGCGGACCCTCTCCGCGGCCCCGCCTTGGTTGTTTTCCTCCGTCAGTGCAGAGCCGCTCCGGGGCTGTTTCCGGCAGCGCGGACCCTCGGGGGGCTCCCGCTTCCCTCCGTGGGCGCTCCCGCGGCTTTAGGTGCGTGCGGACTCGCTTTGGGAGCTCCCGCTTTTCTCTGTCCTCCGGCGCTGCCCCCGGCCCGTTGTCACTGTGTTCCCGGCGGGGAGGGGGTTTGTGGGCGGCTGCGGTGGTGCTGGACTACGTGTCCCCGACGGGAGGGGAGGGCCCGGGCCCCGAAACAAGCGCGGCTCGGCCGGGGTCTGCCCAGCCTCTCCGTCCGATGTGTGAGGGTGCCTCATCCCGGGGGAGCCGGGGGTGCCCCGGCGGTTCACCCACCGAGCGCCCCGGCGGCATCTCCGTGTCCCGGCGGAGCCCCGCAGCCAGAACGGCGTTTCCTGCTCAGCCGCTTCCCAGCGCCCCGGCAGCCCCTGGGGGTTCGGCGGGGCAGGGGCCCGGCTCCGC
>NW_024581134.1:5053908-5084477 GCF_017639235.1 Corvus kubaryi | reverse complement strand
GCGGGGCAGGGGCCCGGCTCCGCTCCGGGGGCTGCTGCGGCCCCGGCGGGCTGTGCTTATCAGGGAGCACCCGCGTTTAGGGGCTTGGCACGCAGTGAGTCTGCACTCACTTGGAAAAGTCCCCTCTTGTGCTCTTGTCAATGGCCAGAGAAAGTCTACACGCATGAGTCACTGAGCTTCTGTCCCAGTTCTGAGCTGCTCACCTTGTCCCTCTGAAACACCTTACTTAGTGTTTATTCTTATGCCACCTTATGATGGCAGCACTCTGTGCACAAGCACCTTTTTCCAATTAAAAGCATAGTGTGGATATTCTGGAAAAGGTCGAGGAGTTGTTTATGATGCTTTGGGATGAAATCTCACAAAAATGAGCAAGAGCGAAACAGCTTAACTGTTGCCTCCCTGTGTTCATGTTCTGGAAATTGCACATAAGTAGTATAAAGTTGCTTAAAATCTTCCATGCAGTCAGCAAAGATTGTGTTTCTGAACTTAAATACTTGTTGAATTGGGTGGATATAAATAGGTGAAGATTTGGTGGTGTGGGACTTTGTGTGTCACAATGCCCTGTGTGAGCACAAACACAGTTTCATTAGCAATTAATAATTATAATGTGTTTTCTTAGTAGAGAAAAGACCTGAAGCTTTTTTTCCTTCCCAGGTGGCAAAGCAGGGAAGCAAAAACTAACATTATACGTAGTTTGCTGTCTTACTCTTCTTCTTTTTACTGTATAATGCATTCCACATTTTTCTGCTGAGTACTTCGAGACTAAGCTTAAGACTGAGGCGCCCCAGTTGACCTTGGTATGCTCACATAACAAGGGGTTATAAATTATGTCCTACTCATAATATTTCCTATGATTCTTCCAAGGGAACATTCATATTCTGCAAAAATCTGACTTGAAGAGGTTGTGGAAAGCCAAGAACGAGTTAAAGGATTTGCTAAGAATTTGTCTCAAGTTCTGTAAAACTCGTTAGAAGTGAAGCAGAATGCTTTCAATGAGTATTTTTTTTTTTCCCCCATGCAGTTTGTATAGAAATAAATTCCCTCAGAGCAGTTTCTGTCCTCTGCTGACCGAGCAAGGCTTGTTAAAGTCTTGAGCAACATGAATTACAACCTATTTAGAGCGTCATGTAGCTGTGACATTTATTGCAGATGTGCAGTTTCTCTCTCAGTGATTAAGCCTCATCTATCCATGGGCCTATCATGCATATCTCCTATCTAGTCACACTTTCAAATGGATCTGTTTGCCCATGAACCCTATAAAACCTTCTTCCCTATTGGACCCATCTCCTGTTGCAGTTTTTAAGCCCAAGGGTGAGATGATGCAGCTTTTTCCTTTCCTGCCCTTTGCTCTTTTCCATAGGTGCCTGCAGACACTGAGGGACAGGCACCTTTTTTCCATTTAATGTAATAAGTAATTTAGCTTCCTGCTGCCATAAATAAAGTGAACTAAGTAGCACTTGGCCATTTAGAAATTTAATAAAATCCAAAGGCTGTAATTAAACCTGCGAGATTCTGTTGCTGCCATTTGTGTGGTATTTGCCAAGCTGTGACCTCTTTTAATTTCAGCTGTTATAAATTCAAGGTAATTATAGATAAACTGGTGAAAACTGGAGCTGTACAGGTAACCAGAAGCACCTGTCTTTCCTGGTTGTATCCTTACTAATCCCAAAACAGGCACACAGTGTGTCTGTGGGCCACAGAGTGTTGTTGCTCTGTGATGCCTGGGTGAGCTCAGATATTAGAAGCACCACAGTGTCTTTTGTAGAGTTAAATGGGACTCTGAGTTTTTACTGGTGTTGTAACTTCTTCTTTGTACTGCTCATTTTTTAAATTTTCTCTTTTTGATAGTGTGGGTTTACAAATTACTTAACTTTGACTTCATCAAGCCTTTTTTCTTCAGATATTTTACTTACAGTGACTGGTGTTAGCACATCAAAAAAATATTTAGAGAAAATATTTAGAGATTTAGAGTGTCTCAGTCACCCTGTGGTTGATCACTACTGAATTTTCCTTTCCATAGGGAGAAATTTCTGTTGGAAGTAGAAATCACCTCTTTCTGTTGCTTCATTCACTTCATAGAAGCACTAACTGACTTCCTTCAAGAAAATTGAACTAAATACAGAACTGGTAACTTGTAAAGGGAACTGCCATTTCTTTGTATTGTCAAATGCTGAAATTCTTTACTAATTGATGGCAAAGGTGTTTCATAGATAGAGCAATGCACTGGTTAAGAACAAAAGCATAATTTTTTCTCTAAAACCTGTGTAATCCATAACTTACCATCTCAGGTCTTTTCAGGACCTCAGCTTCAGGTCTTTTCTCTATAAGAAAATACGTTATGATTAAAAGGATATGTCCATGCTAACTTGCACAAGCCATTGCTTTAGAATATGTGGACTGCCACAGATACTGACTTCTACATCTATTTTCATGCAAACTTGGGAAAATATTAACCCAAATGAGAACTAGGATTAAATTGTTAATATTTGTGTGCCTTTTGTGTGCATCTAGTCGTGATTCATTGGTGTAACAGGTATTTTGAGTCTGCTTAAGGAAGTCATGGTCTTCCTTAATTTAAAGTTGTCAGGAAGAGGAAATATGACAAATACTTCGTTCAAGTTTCAGCCAAATTCTTTCTATCTTGAAGCACTTGTAAGGGAGGCAGAGCATCAGAACTGAAATGAATATGACAAGGTAGAATACAGTCTCAGATGTAAGCATGTGTTGCCTTTAGATTTAACTGGTTCTCCAGGCAATTTTGCTTGGGGAGGAAAAAAAGGATGTGTCTACTTAGAGTCACTGTGTGTAACCTCATATTTCCTTCTGAGAACAAGATCTCTTCGAAGCTTCAGGAGCACTGGAAATCCAGACAGTTTGGCTTTTGGAAATTTCAGCAAGGCTGTACAGAAAACAGACTGAGAAACAACTCATTAACAGTTCAGTGTTAATAATACCATGTGACTGATTAAAGAGACCAGTATTGCTCATTAGATTTGGACATGTCTCATTTCTTGGAGAACAACCTGTTTTTAAAATTAGTATAAAAACTGTTAGCAACCTGCAAGAAAGCAAATAAAAATCCCTGTTGGTTGTCTTCCCCACCAGCAGGGAGCTGTGAGTGATGCTCATGTCATGGAGATCAGGGACATTCTTAATTGAAGGTCAGAGAACAAAAAGAAGAGCCAGTTTGATCCAACAGATAAATTCTATTGATGGAAGTTCTGCTTTCAGTCCTAGTATTTCAGGGCCTTGAGGGGTTAAAAAGGAAAAATAATTTTAATTTTTTTTTTCTTATGCCTTTATGGTTTTTGTTTGAATTACAGCCTCTTCCAGGAAAGGGTTTTCTCTGCTGTGTTTATGAATGAACAGCAGAAGGGCAAGGAAACGGACTGAGAAAATGGAGGAAACACTTTGGTCATACAAACTGTCGTAATAATAGATGTGAAGAAAAGTTTAATGTTATTTTTACATAAACAGTTGGGTTTTTAATGCGTTGCTGGGCATTTGGTAGCAGTGCTTATGGTTACTGTAATCAGTGTTAATTCACTGGGCTGAGAGTATGGCTGCTGTTAGTTTGACAGAGAACCTTTGATATTGTATCCTGGTTTCTGTAAAAATCGATATTATTGTCCTGTAGCTCAGTCTACTACACCAAAGCACAGGCAAGGCAGCCAGGAGCTCAGCAGCTTTTCCCTGGCTTCCAGCTGTACCCCAGCTCTCCTCCAAGGCAGAATCTTGCCAACCTTTGATCATTTTAGATAGCAGCTCACAGCCAAAGTGTCCCCTTCCTTTATTTTTGTTTTCAAAGTACAGTGTCAGGACAGTTCGAGTTGGTCATGTACCTGAAATGCTTTTTAATTCATGTCTCTCCAAACCTTACCAGAGGGCAGGTTGATCCTGTCTGTGATGTCTCATTTTAGTCCCATCTGCCTGGTTGTGCTCTCAAGTTCCCTGTAAGTCAAGTGCTGTTTGCAACTTTATTTGTGCTTCAGGCTTGTGGGAATATTGGTGTGTCCCTGACTGTGGAGTTACAATGCTGTCCTTGTTTGCTGGGTGTGGGCTGAGCATTCCTTCGGGAAGAACTGGGGGAAGCACAGAGGATTACATTTCCATAGGATGACAGGAAAGCAAGTGTTTTCTTGCATAGCTTAGTGGTTTTTAAAGTATTTTGTCCCTCTGAGTGTGCAGATCAGCCTGAGAAAGGAGCTGCTGTATGAAATTTGCTTAAAATATACTTTCCTGCTGGTTGGTAATTCTTGTGACAGGTGAGAGTTCTACATTTCTGTAATGTGTGGATATTCACACACAAATATTGTGTGTTGCTAATAACTCTGCTAACAGCAGGTGAGAAGTGAGATCTGTAATAACTCCTCAGGCAGAGTTGTCTTATTTCTGTTCTTAGCAGGGATAAGATATATTTAATCTACTGGAAAAGTCACTATTCCCAGTTTTACGTTTCTTTCACTTCTTGTTGATTAAGTTCAGCATTTAGTTTTGTGCATCAGGGCGGTAAACCTGTTTCTATGATGAAACTTCCTTGTATTCTTACGTGGTTTGTAACACATCTCAAAGTGAAACCAGAACCCTTCAGGCCTTCTGTAACAGGGAACAGTCTGGGAATGTCACCAAGGAGCAAGAAAAATTTATTTTACTGAAATCATGTAATTGAGTTTTCCAAGATACGTCCTCAGGGTAAGAAAACAAGTTAAGCTTCTGCTTCACTTCAGCTTGTCAATTAGTCATCAAATTTTACTGCTGCTTTCACTGCTGCCAAACATTAACTGTGATCATTTTCCTGGTCACTAACCTCTCTGTCAATGAAAACTTGCATTACTTTTTTTCAAAATATTGAGAAAAAAATCTGGAGATTTGCTTATTTTGCCCTCTTTTCACCTTAGTCACTTACAGTTTATGCATTGGGCAAAAGAAGTTCTTTGCATTGGCTGTTATTTCTACAAATTAATTTCATTTAGGTTCAGTAATTCTTGTTTTTTGGGCTTGTTTTTATGAGCAAAAATAATAATGATTCTCTTCAGAGGAGCAGAAATTAGACTTTCTGAGTGAGGTGTGGGAAAAAGCTTGATTTGCTTCCTGAGCTAATTTCAGTTTCACTTGTTTTTGCAAACAGAGGGCAATATATGAGAGAAAAATGTGGAAAAACACAGTTATCAGCTGTGCCATCCTCTTGTTTCAGCATTCCAAGAGCTGCTGTCCCCCTCTCTCTCTCTTGCTTCTCCCTATAATTTAATATTTCACACCAGTGAATCACAGCTTGGTGCATGTAATTAAATGATCTCCATTGTAACCCAAATCCAATCATAGATGCCTGAGTGCTTTCCCTTTTTGAAAATTCAGGGGAAGAAATATGTAAAGTTCTCCATTCTGCTTAGGTCTGCTCAGATTTTGACATCTACCAGAGTTCCATGGTAAATCCTAGAATCCCAAAATGGTTTGGTTTGGAAGGGACCTGGAAGCTCCTCTCATTCCAACCCCTGCCATGGGGTCATCTTCCACTACATCCCTGTTTTCATTTCAATTTCTGTGAAATTCTTTAGGAACTAATGTCCTGATTGTTTTTAGCCACCAGCAATGAGAAGACTTGAGTAGAAATTCACGATGGAGGCAAAATCCGTAACCATCGGCGTGGAGGGGATGACCTGCAACTCCTGTGTCCAGGGCATTGAGCAGCACCTTGGGAAGATGAATGGAATCCATAACATAAAAGTAAGTGACACTAGCACTGTTTCTAGCAAAGCTTTGTAGGAGAAACCGTGATAAATTGTGCTCCAAGGGAGGAAAATCATGTGGGAAGAGTTTATTGTGTATGTTTCTTGGGAGGCTGATGTTGGAAGTCCTTTGGTGTATTTCTGGTAAATAAGAGAAAAACAGGTGCTTGCTTCACTGCTGTGGGAGCTAAGTCATTATCTGGTGCTCTTAATTAATTTTCTGCTCTACAATTAATTCAGTATTGTGAAGTAATGGGGGAAAAAAAAGGCAAGAACAGGGTTTGTCCTTATTCAGGCTTTCTTTGCCTGACTTGGTTTTAACTTTTTTCTTAGCTCGAAGGAGATACCAACATTGTTGGTGTTTTTTCTGTCATGGGCAAAATTTTGGACTGTAGAACATTCCAGGGTGAGCTGATTATCCTTGCAGAGTACATCATCTTACAGTAGTTTTAATAATGGAAGCAATTTAAAAGCTGGGAGACTCCTATGAATTTTGTGACCCAGCTTGTGGTAGAAAGAGCAGTTCTAACAACAGAAAATTGAGGAGTTTATTTATTTAGTGTCTGTGTTCTGAAAGCATCCTGTAACATTCTGTAGTTGTTGATTTTACTCCAAAGAAAGTTATATCTTCCTGGTGGTATCAACAGTTAACTCCTATTTTAGTGGGGATATCTTAGGTGAACACTTCCATTCCCAGAACTGGGCACAATTTTAATTTGGGGGGTGTGTGGTCGTCGTCTGTAGCTGGTTTTGCAAGACCCATTGTGGTGCAGTTTCCCTGCAGAGCAGGTGCTGCACAGTTCAGAGCAGTTCCTTTTGGCCTGAAACAGGTGTTTGTGTACACACACACACACAAATTTTGGTGAAAAGCAGCAAAACTTACGAGACAGATAATTTTTCATCTTCCTTCAGCTGTAAAGGAGCTTTAATGTGAGTCTGTGCTCTGACAGCAGTGCCCTGGAGCTCTGAACAGCCCCCTGTGCATGGCCAGATAAATCACTGGGTGTCTGCAAGCATGAACCCAGATAAAGGCTAAAAGCAGCCTGTAAAACTATACCCCCAAGGGAGGATTTCAGAATCCTCCCTTTCTCCTTCTTCTAGCAAAATGTCATTTTGTCAGCCTTGTGTTTTCTCAGGTGATTTCTGTGAATACGCAGGTGACTTTGGATAGGACAGGGAGATTTATACTTTAAATTGATTCAAGACAGTGTGCATCCCCAGTGTCCTTTATGTAAGGAATGAAGCAGGGCTTTAAAAGGACAGTACTAAGACTTTTGTATTTAGGTTTTTAGGTAAATATCCCACAGCTGAATGCTATTTCAAAAGATACGTTGCAAAAACTCAGTCTGAGTAGAGCAGGACTCTACTCTGAGTAGAAACTTTTAAGAGGTCATATTTAGTAATTATCCTTTTTACAGCATCAGAGCTTCAGTCTACCCAGATCAGTCGTTTCAGAAAATTCTCTGGGAATAGTAAAACAGGGTTTAGTTTAATGATTATGGATTAGGTCAACAAGGGACATGAACGTTAGATGACTAATACAGACAAACAGCTGCTTTTAGGTTATGCTGCAATGAAACCAGTAAATGTCCATGTTGCTAATTCTGCTAAGGCCCATAATTGGGGCAGAAATGAGGAAAGATGGTTCTTAAAATGATTTAACTGATACAATTTAATCATGTCTGTGGTCTTTAGCTTGTACCTTTGCCCAGAGGAAAGATAGAATTGAATTGATAGTGTTGGGCCTCTGGCAGGCACTGCTTTTTCCTTTTGGAAACTGCAGTTACTGTGTTTGATATATCATCTGTTGGGAGAAAATTAAATTGAGGATATGTGTACCATCAGATGGGAAAGGTTATTACCAAATAACGATGTCTCTGGATCACCAAAATGTACAGAGAGAGGAAAAACAGATTCTTTAATGTTAGTCACATATCAGGTTTCTGAAGTGAGTTTTGGTGAAGTTTGATGCGGGTTTTTGCTCACAGCAAGTTACCAGCCTGTGCCTCCATTGCCTGGAGATGCTGGGCTCCTTTCACTGCTGCTTAAAGCTGTGGGTTGTTTCAAAGAGTGTTTTCTTCCATCCTTGTAGCCTGAGGGAAGTTACTCCTAACTGCATTAGAATTACTGCTAACTGATTTGGATTTCTTCTGTGGGCTGTTTTGCTCCAGGGATTGAATTGGGTTAGTCATCCCAATTCTAGTGAATTTGGCTCTGGAAGTTTCATTAAATGCGTTGGTGCTGTCTGGATGTTGCAAGTAGAAGTGGCCAGACAGACTTTTAAAGGATTCTGGAGCTGGGAGTCGGGCTGGGATCTGTTCTGTCCAGCCCTGTTGTTGCACAGGAGAGCAGGAATTACTCGGTGGTGGTGGCTTTGCTCTTTGAGGTGAGTAGTGAAAGATAAAGTTATGCTGGACAAGTATTGCTAATATTTGCAAGTAAAAGCAGCTTCTAGTCTGGTGCAGTGTCAGTTCTCAACTTTGTATGTTGCCGTTTGCGAAATTGCTTTGTTTGTCCCCTCGAGGTCTCTCTGGAGGACAAGAACGCCGTTATCATCTACGACTCCAAGCTGCAAACTCCAGTGACTCTGCAGGAAGCCATCTGTGACATGGGATTTGATGCTACCCTGCCTGATTCAAACCCACAGCCTGTTCTACCTGACACAATTTTCCTCACCCTCCCTGCCCAGCCAGCCCTAACACCCAGGCAGATTTGTGCCACGCTGCTGAGGAACAAAGGGATCATGGATGTGAAAGTGTCCTCTGATCAAAGAACTGCAGTGGTGACTTTCATCCCTTCCATCACCAATGGCAGCCAGATTACCCAGATGGTCCCAGGAGTAGATTTGACCATCTCTGTGCCAGAGGTAACACCTGGAACTTGGGAAGATTCCAGCTGGTCCCAGGCGAGCAGCGCTGTGCTGCGCCTGAAGGTTGATGGGATGACCTGTCACTCCTGCACCAGCACCATCGAGGGGAAGCTTGGCAAACTGCAGGGAATTCAGAGGATTAGAGGTAAAACCTTAGTGTGTTGTCGTGTAAATTGAAGCTGGCAAATTGCAAGGAATCCAGCAGATTAGAGGTACAACCTTAGTGAGTTTTTAGCTGAGATAGCTGAGTGTGACAGTGACTCTTTGAGGGACTGGGTATTTAATTATGCTTTTAATATGGACTAGAAGTGAAGAAGGGAGCCCCCATTGTGGGAAGGATGTGGCTGTTACATGTGTGACAGTGTTCAGAGATTGTTTTGCGTTTGGTAGGGAGCCTGGAGTAATTGTGTTCCATAATTTTATTACCAGTTACAGAAATCTCTAATAACAGATGTCTTTTTAAAATTGCAATTAATAGTAGTTCATCTTTTCTGTCCAATTAAAAATTTGTATTGGCATATATGTAATTGTATCTGAAAGGCAAGACCAACTTACTGATACCATTAGCTTTGGGATAAGTGTATTGCCACAGATCCCAAAACAAGGATAAATTCCATAAGAAGTAGTGATGCCATTTGTGAAAATCTCAGGGAAAGAGCAAAAATTTGAGGAGGAGTTGAAAATTGTTGTAGTACTAGACAAAAACTGGTTGAAGAACTGAGTTGTTTGATCTTTACCAAACCAATGAAATCTCCTTTCTGTTGCAATTACATTTCTGACCATTTAAAGTGTTGCTGGAAAGCTTTGACGAGGTCCTGTGATATGCTTATTATGCTTAGGGCAGTGACACACACTTATTTTATTGATTCATTCCCAGTGTCCCTGGACAATCAGGAAGCTGTTGCTGTCTACCAGCCTGCTCTAATTACAGCAGAAGAAATAAAACAGCAAATTGAAGCGGCGGGTTTCACAGCAGCCTTCAAAAAGCAGCCTAGACCCCTGAAGCTCAGTGGGATTGACCTGGAGAGGCTGAGGAATGCTCAGCCCAGAAGCTCTGAGGCATCAGAGAGAGAAAACTCCAGTGGGACTGGCACAAAGACAGTTGTGTTCAGAGTTGAGGGGATGCACTGCAATTCCTGTGTCCTCAACATCCAGAGCACCATATCGGCGCTCCCGGCAGTGACGAGTGTAGTGGTTTCATTAGAGAGCAAATCTGCTGCTATAAACTACAACCCAAGCTTAATTAGCATAGAAAAGCTGAGGAAAGCTGTGGAGAATGTGTCTCCAGAGAGGTTCAGAGTCAGCCTTCCTGAGGAGCACGAGAACGTGGCACTTTTCCCCACGCTGGTGTCTCCACTGGAATCTCACCCTGCATCCAAGGATCCCAGCCAGCCCCTCACACAAATTGTTGTGGTCAATATTGAGGGGATGACTTGCAGCTCCTGTGTGCAGTCCATCGAGGGAGTCCTGTCTCAAAAGGCAGGAGTGAAATCGGTTCATGTCTCTCTCCCAAATGGAAATGGGACTATAGAATACGACCCACTGCAAACAAGCCCGGAGGACTTGCGGTCCTCAATAGAGGAAATGGGATTTGACGCCTCTTTTCCAGGTAATGACATGTGAAACTTTTAAATTTACAAGGGTTGTGCAGTTTTGTTCAGGATTTGGTACCACCCAAGATGAAGTTTAGCAGCTGACATACAGTTTGACATACTTGCCAAGAGAAGCTTTATGTCTTCACTGCAGGTGAGATCATTAAAGATAACGTGCACATCCTTTCATACATCAGATTGGCTCAAATACCTGAGGGGTCACAATATAAATATGTCAGATAAATGCTATTTTATGTCAATAACTGCAGAAGTGGTTGGGTGCTCACACTTAATCCTTTTCACCCTGTTCTTGCACAAACAGAGCGTCCCCTGAATTGCTATAAGGAGCAGTGGCCTGTAGTTCCAGAGCCTTTCTCTAAGGTTATAAACACTGACTTTGCTTATGAAACATGCATTTGCTTACAAGTTCAGCTTTGTGCTCCAGGTAAAGTCAAAACTGGGGGTAAAACTAAGGTTGCAACACAGAGGTTTTGCTTACAGCTACAGGAGAGGACAAAGGATGTGCAAGAGAACAAACACAATGAGGAAAGGCAAAAGGAAAAATAGTAACAAACAAGTAAGTTAATCAGTGGCCAACTTTGTGCTGACTCTTTAACTGACAGAGAGGTGGATGGATCAGCTTTACAAGGTGTGTACAACCACCGTTTTCAGTCTAAACAAACAGCAGTGTGTCTGTCACAGCAGCTCATCACTCCCTGCAGTGGCTGTTCACAAGTCTCAAACTGCAATCTCCTTTCCAGCAAAGGCAGAGCTCCCTGTGACCAAACCTCAGCTCTCCCTCGAAGCACAGTTGGACTCTCACAAGCCTGAGCCACCCTCCAAAGTGCCACCAGCCCACCTTGGCAGGCAGGAGAGCAAGACCATCTCCAAGTGCTATGTCCAGGTCACAGGAATGACGTGTGCCTCGTGTGTAGCCAACATCGAGAGGAATCTGAGAAGGGAGGATGGTGAGATGTGTGTCAGTGTTGTCTGTTACGTTTCCAAGCATTTGTTTTGGAGAATCCATCTGGCTTTTGCAGTGTTTTTAAGGGCTGGGTTTTCAGGACAGGTGTTTCTGCTCACCTCTGGTCCATAGGACAGGAACAGGGATCCTTGCTGCTTTATGGATGTGCTGCCCAGACACTGCTGTTGCAAAAGCAGCAGCTGAGTGCTTCAAGGAATACAGGGATGAAACATGGAATCCTTTTGAAGGTAAAACAGCTCTTTCCTACTGCAGGGAGGTGCCCAGGTGTGCAGCTGAAAGGCAGAAGGAGATGTGTGCTTTAGGGAGCTGTGACAGAGGGACTGTGTGAGTGGATTAGAGGGACACAGGGTAATTTTAGCTCTGCGAGTCAGGGCAGTGGTGTCTGTGATTATATTTGCAGGAACAAACAGCTGCATGACTGTGATGTAACAGTCATTAATGCAGACTGTGTTTAATTAATAATTTAGTGTAATTAATAATTTAATGATTTAATTTAATTAATGATTTAATTTAATGAAGATGGATGGGTTTCGAGTTAGCCTGGATTTTAATTTTTTTCATCCTAGAAAATGGATGAATCTAAATCCTCTCTGTGCCCATTAGGATTGCACTGTTAGATCTGCCCTTTCTCATTCAGGTTCTCTCTTGAAAAGAGGCTCCTAGAAATGGTAAATGCAGGTCAGAGAAATAAGAAGCACTGTATTTTAGAAGAACTTCTTTTAAGTAAAAATAGATAATTTTTATTATAGCATAGGCAGAATTAGATTTGTCTATTTAATATAATTATTTGTCTAATTAATTTGTAATTAGACTGTTAAAGGCATGCTGCTCATATGGAGTAATGCTTTCATCTGTCACACCTGCACTGAGGTGCTGGTGTTGGTGTAGCTTCCAAACATGAGGATATTTTTCTTTCTGTACAACACAGAAGCTTTCCCAATTTCAATAAACTGTGTTGTGCTCTCACATTACAATAAATGCAGGCTGTTTCTTAAGCCTCATCTGCCACTCACACATTTTGTTTCCTAGGAATACACTCGATCCTTGTTGCCCTCATGGCAGGGAAGGCAGAAGTGAGGTACAACCCTGCTGTCATTCACCCTGCAGCTATTGCAGAGCTCATTCGGGAGCTGGGCTTTGGAGCCACCGTGATGGAAAACTGCGGGGAAGAAGATGGGGTTCTGGAACTTGTTGTAAGCTGATCATTAAACCCAGCCACCCTCAGCTTTTATTGCTTTTATCTGTTGGATGTGCTTGTGTTAGTGTCCACTTCCTGGAGTTTAATCATGTCACAGAACTTAATTTATAAAAAATGAAGTATAAGGGTACATGAGGTATGTATCACAGATTTTATCTTGTCCTGCAAACTGTGCTGGCTCACTACTACTACACTGAAAATGCAGAGAAATGCTCCTGTATTTTTCTGTTTGCTCTTCCTGTTGCCAGAATTTACTTTTTTTTTTTTCCTTTTTGAAGCTGAGTATAGCTCAGTGTCCCCCAGCTCAGAGACTAAACAGCTAACAGAGTTTTAGCAGGGCTTAATAACCTGGTCTTTAAGCTGTGCTTCCTCTAGAAGGATTGGAGGGGCCCCTGAGCAGCATGGTTTTGTGGGAGACATCCCTGCCCATGGCAGGGGGTTGGAACTGGATGGTCTTTAAGGTCCCTTCCAGCCCAAACCATTTTATGATTCTACAGCGCTCCCATCTTTAACTAGAAAGATCCATCTCACTGCTTCCCATCCAGATTAAAGCAATAAATAATGCACCATAGTCACAAGCACTCTTCCTACTTCTTAGGATGCATTTGCCAGGTAACCTGTGCTTTGCTAACAGGAAGGAACCTTTTATTTTACAGGTGAGGGGGATGACCTGTGCCTCCTGTGTGCACAAGATAGAATCCACCCTCATGAAGACCAATGGTGTTCTGTACTGCTCGGTAGCTCTTGCAACCAACAAAGCCCACATCAAGTATGACCCTGAGGCCATTGGTCCTCGAGATGTCATACAAGTGATAAAGGTGAGTTTCATGTAGGCACCAAGTGTCCTAAAATATCCAGTGTCCTTGGAAGAGTTACACATCCCAGAAATAGAAGGAGGAGCTCTTAAAGCAAAAAATAGGTCTCTTTTCTTCCATCTGCTTTCTTCTTAGTGCAGGTTTCTGCAGCTAATATGTGTGTTCTGGCTCAAAAATGCTCTGTTACAACTTTGCCTAAGTTTTTAAACAGAAATAAAGTGAAACCCAGGTCATGGTAGACTTGGAGATACCAGCTATAGGTTTGTAGAAAAATAAAAGCACATCTATTTAAAAATAAAGCACTGTAGCTGGTGAGAGGTGAAATAAGTTTCTCAGCCTTCTTCAGTTTCTCTGTTTCTGTGCTTTAGGAACAACCATTTTGGAAAGTCACACTTTAGAATAGCATTTTATTCCCAAAAGGTTAATTTCTACATCAGATTGCTTTTCTCTCTTTGTAAGGTTACTAAACATTAGTAACAGACAACAGTAAGTAAACAACAGTTACATTTCATATCAGAAATGTTAATAAAGTTAATTAAAGGTAAGACTGGCACCACCAGTAATTTGGCAATAACTGAGCACAAAGTGTATTTTAGAACTGACTGTTCTCATTTTTATTACTGGGCTTTTTTTCTTAGGATTTAGGTTTTACTACTTCCTTAGTCAAAAAGGATAGATCAGCCAGTCATCTGGACCACAAACAGGAAATCAGGCAGTAAGTATTCCTGAGCATGCTAAGATTCTGTAAACATCTTTGATTCTTCTTTGTTACTCAAGCATCAATTTAGGATATTTTGTGTGACTGTGCAGACTTACTGCTTAAAATATCCTCCAGCACTTGGCTGCAATACAAGTTTTTTTTCCTTTTTTTTTTTTTTTTTTCTCTTTTTAAATCTGAGGTGGAAAAGGTCTTTTGTTGTGAGCCTGGTTTTCTGTATCCCTGTCATGGGGCTGATGATTTACATGATGGTAATGGACAGCCAGCTCTCGGATGCTCACGCACATCACAACATGAGCAGTGAGGAAATGGAGGCCCTCCACTCCTCCATGGTCCTGGAATACCAGCTGCTACCAGGATTGTCTGTCATGAATTTCCTGTCGTTTTTACTCTGTGTCCCTGTACAGGTGAGTGGGGTTATGGCAACTCCTGCTTTGTTGGGCTTAAATGCTCAAAATGGAAGGTGATGAAGAAATTAAGTTTGAAAAGTGAATGTAATTATGCTGATGCAAAATGGTTGTGTTGCCAAAATAGTTGGTTCTGGGGACTGTCAGGGGTGGGGCAGGGTAGGCAGTGGAGAGATGTTGTGCACCTGAGGCAGCTGAATCCCACTGGGAGGGCACTGGAAATACTGAGAGTACTGTGGGAGGACCACAGCCTCAGCTAGAGCTGGGATTTTGCTCAAGGAGAGAGGCAAATAACACAACTAAAATGGAAAAGCTGCTGCTGTGTGTTAGAGATGTGCGAAATGCCATTGCAGGTGTTCGGAGGGTGGCACTTCTACATCCAGGCCTCCAGAGCACTGAGGCACAACACTGCCAACATGGACGTGCTCGTGGTGCTGGCAACATCCATTGCCTTCCTCTACTCCTTTGTCATCCTCCTGGTGGCAATGGCTGAGAGAGCCAAGGTGAACCCTGTCACCTTCTTCGACACCCCCCCCATGCTGTTCGTGTTCATCTCGCTGGGCCGGTGGCTGGAGCACGTGGCAAAGGTGAGGAAAAGAGAACCCCAAGGCACTGAGAATCATTTCAGAATGTTGTGAACCTTGTAAAAACACCCCGTGCAAAAGCTTTGCTGGGTTCTTTTAACCTTCCGTGTTGTAAAATCATCTTTAGTAACCGAACTAATAAAAGTGTGACTTAATATCAGACTGTTTGCAGAAAGTGTTGTCTAAAAAGGGTAAATTGCAACACACACAGTTGTCATTTACCCAGCTTTTTTTTTTTTCAATAGTATAGTCAGAAAAATATGAAAATTATTATTCTAGGGTAAAACCTCAGAAGCACTGGCAAGACTAATTTCATTACAAGCTACTGAAGCTACTATTGTTACCTTGGGCCCCGATAACGTTCTTTTAAGGTATCTTGCTTTGTCATTTGCTTTTTCTGTTGTTCTTTTTTTGTTGTTAACATGCTTAATTCACAGACAAATTTTACTATTCTATAGAATTATGAAGCAAATAATTTCAAATTTGCTGGCAGATAAAAATATTAAAATGCAGAATTAACACTGCTCTGCTTTGTTTTATTGGTTCACTGCTTTATTGCTGGTTTTTGTTTTTGGTTTTTTTTTCTGTGATAAGACAATTAGTGGATTTTCTTAACTGGAAAGTAAATAAAATTCTGGTAAAATAGGGCATTTCAAAGAGCACTGCTATAACTTTCTTGTGGTCATTTTGGTATGCACTAATGCCAGCCAGTGGGGTTGTGCTTTGTGTGTAGTGCAAGCTCCTTTGCCTGGGTCGCTCCAGTTCCAATCTCTTATAAAACATTTGCCCTGTTCCAGTGAGGAGCAAGTCGATGTGGAACTGGTTCAGCGAGGTGACATTGTCAAAGTGGTCCCAGGAGGCAAATTCCCAGTGGATGGCCGTGTTATTGAAGGACACTCCATGGTGGATGAATCTCTCATCACAGGTCAGCATTTGCTTTTTCCAAGTGTAAAAATGTTTTCCTTTAACCAAATCTGCAGACAGGAAGTCAAAGCTGATGTTCTCCCTCTTGTCAGGAGTTGGCAGCTGTCCCAAAGGTGCATTTTTCAGCAGTGTTGTGTCTGTTGTTGCCTTTCTTTCAGGTGAGGCCATGCCTGTGACTAAAAAGCCTGGCAATACAGTTATTGCAGGCTCCATCAATCAGAACGGGTCCCTTCTGATCTCTGCCACCCACGTGGGAGCTGATACCACTCTTTCCCAGATTGTTAAACTTGTGGAGGAGGCCCAGACCTCAAAGGTAGAGTATCATCAAATTTAGCACTCAAGGTTTGCTGTCTCATGCAGGCACCAGCACACCAAATCACTGGAGGGGTGGCTGAAACTGCTTGGATTTGAATTGCAGCTGCATAATGAAATATCTTGCTGAATAAGGGCTTTGATCCTGTCTACTGAGCCAAGTCTCATCCTGTTATTAAGTAAATCTGTAATTATAAAGTGTGGCAAGCCAAGTGTGCTGCAAGCAGCAGCTGTGATTCTTCTCTTCTGTGCCTTCAGACACAAACATGATGGTGCTGAGTGATGTTTCTCCTTCCCAGGCTCCCATCCAGCAATTTGCAGACAAACTTAGTGGCTACTTCGTTCCTTTTATTGTGGCTGTGTCTGTGGTTACCCTTCTTGCCTGGATTATAATTGGGTTTGTGGATTTTGAAATAGTGGAAAAATACTTTCTGGTAAGTCTCCTTAAGCACCTTCTGAAATATTTAATAAACAGCCTTACAATTCTATTAGACTGCAGTGGTTCCCTTTCTGGATTACCCTGCAGGCAGTCGCTGACTATTGCTGCTCTTGTTAGTACATTTTTTACATTATGTATTTTTTTTTATACTCTATCACTCCTGCAGTTAAAGAGAATCTACATTAATTAACTCCTGTAAGTTAGAATTTTTAAAAAAAGTTAATTAAAAGAAGTAAATATTAAACATCAAAAATTTCCCACCATCCATCCCTTCTCTGTGAGGGGAAAAAAAAAAAGTCCCTCCTGTCAAAAGCTCCAATTCTGCATCTGGCTCTGTTAGCACAGCTCTGTGTAAATTCATCTTGGGAATCAGTGGAATTCATCTTCGTTACAAATTCCAGAGGAGGGTCAGGATCCCAACTTGGATTTAAGGGTTGCTTAGATCACAGGTTTCTTGTTCCAAAACTATTTCTGATTAGAATTTCTTAGTTTCCAAGAAAGTCTATCAAAGATATATACAGTAGGGAGAAAAAAAAAAGCAGATATGAAGATGGCTATCTTTTATTACAGTGCATCATTAAAGAATTGTAGCACGTGGTGTCTTGTTTAGGAAAACGTCCTATAAATAAAACAATCGAGCGTAGATGCAGTATAGAACAGAATTGGGTTAAATAGTCATTAATTTAATCATTCATCTTAGGTTTTGCACAATTTGCCTGTGCTTTACTTCAGTAGCTATATTAGCAGACGTTTCCAACCTCCAGGGCAACATGGAGTTGAACGAGTTGTTCCTACTGTTCACTTTTCTTCCCTGACCAACTCCCCTCTGTGCCCAGGGCTACAACAAGAGCATTTCAGCAGCAGAGGTGATCATCCGCTTCGCCTTCCAGGCCTCCATCACGGTGCTGTGCATTGCCTGTCCCTGCTCCCTGGGCCTGGCCACCCCCACGGCCGTCATGGTGGGCACGGGCGTGGGGGCCCAGAACGGCATCCTCATCAAGGGCGGGGAGCCCCTGGAGATGGCACACAAGGTGGGCACTGGGGTGTGCCCACAAGGACTGTCCAGCCTGGGGGTGGTGGCGTTTTGCCAGCTGTCGTTGGAGCAGGTGATGGAATGTTCTGGTGGGTCCCATCCAGCTCGGGATATTCCGCGTTAACATTGTCGCGCCGTGTTCACGTTTGGTTAAAGGAGGTGCTTTTCCAAGCAATCTGCACCTCCGTGATGGGTTCATGGAATCAAATCTTCCTGCTTTCCTGCAGGTCAAGGTGGTTGTGTTTGACAAAACAGGGACCATCACCCACGGCACTCCTGAGGTGATGCAGGTGAAGTTCCTGGTGGAGGGGAGCCACCTCCCTCGTCACAAAATGCTGGCGATTGTGGGCACAGCCGAGAGCAGCAGCGAGCACCCCCTGGGAGCAGCGATCACAAAGTACTGCAAAAAGGTGAGGGGCTCCCACAACACTGCCTGCTCCCACTCATGGAAGAACCTCTCTTGCAGGACTTCATAAATACCACAAGGCTGTTCATGCTTATTAAATAATTGCTGTTTAATTGGGTAAGCTGAAAATCGTGGAGCCACATAAATCACACCGTATTAGATCCACCATTCAGACTTAGATTTTGATGATTATTTCCCTCCTCCTCTTTGTTCAACTGCACTTTCTTTTGTGGGCTTTATAATTGTGTTGTGCTATTACATATTTAAAAATTTCATCAGTTTCCATCCTTTTTTTTCCTAGGAGCTGAACTCAGAAACCCTTGGGACATGTACAGATTTTCAGGTAGTTCCAGGCTGTGGCATTAGTTGCAAAGTCTCCAATATTGAAGCTTTACTCTACAGGAAAAACAGAATGGTTGAAGAAAACAACGTTAAAAATGTGACACTTGTGAAAATTGAGGAGAATGCAGACGAATCAGTGCACCCTGCTTTGATCATTGATGCTGAGCTGCCAAGTAAGTTAATTCTGGGTTCGAGAATAAAATGGGGGTTTTTGATTTTGTGTCTTTAAGATCCTTAAGAGTGAGGTTACTTATTTCTGCCTTGGAGAACCGGGCTGACATCAAGGCACACATTAAACAGTTGCTCATTAGTTTATTTCATGCTCACACATCACTCAGAACATTTAAATGAAATACAATTTCAAGTTGCATGTTGAATATGGGACTGGATAATCAGACAGGAGTTGTCTGTCTGCTCTCTCTGGCTTTACTTTGTTTCATCCCAAGTTACCATTTGCTAGCCAAAATTATGGGTATTTGCATAACTAATTAGTTTTCACTCAAGAACAGCTCATTTTTAGGTTTTTCAACTCCATTGAGCTGTTCATAGAAATCAAAAGCACTGAGAAGGGGAGTTGGTCCTTTGACCTGGGGTTTTTGGCCCTCTGACATGGGGTGACTCCCCAGGACTGAAGAAATATTGGTGTCTCCCTTGTTAAGGACACATGAAGAGATTGGTTGGGCAGAAAATACAGAGAAATTCTTTATTTCTGTTTGGATTTCCTGCAGTGCTGTTCCAGTGCATACTGGGAGAGCCTGGCTGGGATGAGCTGCAGGGGAGCTCCCTGGTCATCCACATGATGGTAGCATTGTGCTTTCTTCCTTCAGCTACTGTGACCTCTCAGAAATACTCAGTTCTCATCGGGAATCGGGAATGGATGACCAGGAATGGCCTCCTGGTGAGAAATGAGGTGGACAAAGCCATGATGGAACACGAGCGGAGAGGCCGCACGGCTGTTCTGGCAGCTGTGGATGGTGAGTTCAGGGCTGCTGTACTCAGTTTGGTTGCCACTAAGTACCACATAAAACATCACATAAATTGGAATTAATAAATAGCGATGTCGTAGCAGCTGCACCTGAAGCAGGGTAATGGGCTGAAAAGAGATCATTAATCAGTTTTACAGCACTTTCTTATGGGAAAGGCTCTTCCTACCCAACTTAGCTGACAGGAGAGTTGGGCATAATAATAAAATGCAAAGACTTCAAAGAAAGCAAAAAGGGAGAAAGGAGGAAAAAAAGGAATTTTTTTCCGTTGTGGTTGTACAGTCCATGCTCTGTATAGCTTTAAACCTTGCTGCCCTGATACCTGTTCTCATCCCACTTTCTACTGTCAGTATGAACTGGTTCTGGAACTGGACTTACTGGGAGAAGTTCGTTTTTCTAAATCAATAAAGATCTTTATTACAAACATTTTCTTTGTTTTCAGGAGTGCTCTGTGGCTTGATAGCTATTGCAGATACTGTGAAGCCAGAGGCTGAGCTGGCAGTGTACACTTTGAAGAGCATGGGGTTAGAAGTTGTCCTCATGACCGGTGACAACAGCAAAACAGCCCGGTCCATCGCCTCTCAGGTGGGCTGGTGTCCTGTGCCTGGGGCTGGTTTCAGCAGGAAGGGTGGTGTGGCATGTTGATATTGCTGGTGGCTGGTCTGTTGTGAAAGATGGTAATATAAAAAAATTCAGAATAAATAGGGCATGCAAGAAGTTTTTGAATAGAAATAACATCAGCTGTGAATTCAGAGCTGTTTTCATATCATCGGCTGGGTTTGCTCTTTAGCTCATGAATGATAATATGGGTTTCACTCTTCCTGGCCACATCATTCCAGGCAGGAGCTTTGACAGCTGCTGGAAAAGCTGCAGCACAGTTGTGTCCTCTCTCTCTGTCCAGGTTGGCATCACCAAAGTGTTCGCGGAGGTTCTCCCCTCGCACAAAGTGGCCAAAGTGAAGCAGCTCCAGGACGAAGGGAAGCGAGTGGCCATGGTGGGAGATGGGATCAATGACTCCCCAGCCCTGGCCATGGCCAACGTGGGCATTGCCATTGGCACGGGTACGGATGTGGCCATCGAGGCAGCTGATGTGGTTCTCATCAGGGTAAGAAACTGGAGTTAAAGGGAGCTCGTAGGAGGGGTCAGAAGGCCCAGAGTGTTGGGGTGATGCAGGAGTGCACAGTCTCCATAATCCAGGAGAACTGGAGCAGAGGTTGTCCTCCCTGTGTTTAGATCAGTGATTATCCCATGAAGGAAACTTCTGAGTTTTCTGGGTACTGGCCATTTTGGGGTAATTAAAGTTTGCGAGTGCACAAAGGAGGAAAGTGACCTGTCCTTTGGCAAACATAAATTACATTTAGGTAACGCACCACGGCACCTCCAGCGTTACAGGCACTTCTTCCTACACATCAGCAACACCCTGGCAGACTGTGGTCAGTGTTTGGAGCTGTCCTGTGAGGTGCTGTGGATGTTACTTGGATTGTGATGGATTGGCACTGACCAGAGCAGCCTCCAGAGGGCTTACTGTGATTAGCCTGTTACATCCAGTGCACTGCAGTGAGCTGTAGAACAGGACTATGCTGGCACTACACGTGTGCTTTCTGATCTATCTGACTGCTCCAATAAACATTTTCACTGCAGGATGACCTGATGGATGTGGTAGCAAGCATAGATTTATCCAGGAAAACTGTGAAGAGGATCCGGATCAACTTTGTCTTTGCTCTAATTTACAATCTCATTGGAGTTCCCATAGCTGCAGGTGTGTGAGTGTTGCCTGCACTAATTGGATTGGGCTCAGTGAGTAGAAGATGGCAGTGATTTACTGTTGTGTGGGAGAGTTCCCATTGTCTTTATTTCTGGCTGGCACTAAGGGCAGAGTTCTCTGCCTGGGGATGCTGCAGTGGAATATTTGTGAGCTGTCCTCATCCCACTCTATGGCTGCTATGGATGTGCTCAGCACATCAAAACAACTTCAGGATAAAAGGTTTATTGAAAGAGCCTGGTCCTGTGAACAGTTTTATTGTAGGGTGGGCAGGACATGCCACCTCTGAGTTTCAGACTCTGCAAGTGCAGCACATCCAGGTGTGTATTCACCTGAGGTTCTTATTAAGATAACCCCCAAATCCCTATGGATTAAATATGGGTCATTTAAACTAAAATCCCATTTACTAACAAATTAAAAAACAACTAAAACTAGACAGTCCACATGAAATTGTATCTATCGGTAGATGAATAATGCAGTGTTCCTGCTCTGAACTTGCTGCTGGTGTAATTTTCCAGGTGTCTTCCTGCCCATTGGTTTGGTTCTGCAGCCCTGGATGGGATCTGCAGCCATGGCTGCCTCCTCAGTCTCTGTTGTGCTTTCTTCTTTGCTCTTAAAGATGTGAGTAGGAACAGTCTTGTGGTTTGTACCTTGGGTTTGAAGCTCGGGTCTTTTACTGTGAGTGGCAGAAAATAAATGTGAGACTGAGAGAGATTCTGAAGGCTTTTGAAGAACAGTTCCAGCAAGTCTGTGTTAAGCAGACAGTAGTGTTTAAAAATATAATTTCTAATGTGAAGAGTTGTACAAATTAGAAGTGTTCAGAATGGGAAATTCCTTAGTGGCCTTTGTGTGTTTGTGAGAACTCTTGTTGTCAAATTACAAATGCTGCTGACTTGTGCATAATCAGTTTCTATCCATATTTCCGTGTACTTCACTCCAGCCTCAGAGGTATTGATACATTTTTGTTTTTCCTACCTTAGGTACCAGAAACCAAGTTCTGAGAAGCTGGAGTTCCGTGCTCGTGGTCAGCTGAGGCACAAGAGCCCCTCAGAGATCAGTGTCCGCGTGGGGATCGACGAGAGCGGGACTGGCTCCCCTAAGCTGAGCCTGATGGATCGAATCATCGCCTACAGCAGAGCCTCCATCAACTCCCTGTTCTCAGACAAGCGTTCAGTGAACAGCGTAGTCCTCAGTGAGCCAGACAAACATTCACTTTTGGTGGGGGATTTTGGAGAAGATGATGACACAGCCTTATGAAAGACTCGTTCCTCCCACCCCCACTAAGGCAAAACAAAAAAACCCCGAAGCAAAAAACACAACCAGAACAGCTGTGGTGAGGTCTGTGCATGTTTTGATCCTTGTGGAGGTCTTTTAGATGCATTTCTTCTTCAGTGTAGAGGTAGTTTTTGCAGTGACTTTCCAGGATCTTTTGTGGTTTTTAATCTAGACTTACCAAAAATATCTGGTGTGGGGCTGTTGATGCTCACAAATGGGGCTGTGTTCCCATTCCATGGAGCTTGCAGTATAGCATTTATTTTGGCAAATTGTCAAAATACAATTAAGGAAGCTAAGGAACCAGAAACTCATTTCTCAGCCTTATACCAGGCTATTTTATGTGCAGTGGAGTTCAGTACTGTGTTAAAAAATTGTGAATTTGCATCTGCAAAATCCTGAAGGTTTTGTTTGCAGAGAGATGTGCCTTACTTCAGAACCCTCTCGCTTCCACAGCCTGCCTTCTGCCAGAAATGGGTCCTCTCATATGCCTTTTCTTCTTGTCAACATCTGGTTCCAGCTTTTCGCACTCCAGGCTTCAAATCACCTCCATGGGATCTGGATTCCTGTGTGGTGGAAAACAGGGAGGTTTGGGGCTGAATCCACACTGAGCTCTGCACATCCTGCCCCAGGACACTCCTGCCTTGAGACTGTCTGCCTGAAGGTTGTCCAGGTTGGGAGGTTTGCTCATTCCCAACCTCTCCTAAGCCAAAAACTCCTGCAACACCTGAATGCAATGCCAGTGTGAGGTGTATTAGCCAAAATGTTCAGCTTTAGGAAGGAGCAGTGCAGTTAGTGCTCACCACCAGAATCTACTGGCACTCCTTCAATGAACCAGGGGAGTTTGTCACACAGACTGCCTTTAAAATCTCTACAGTTCAGTCTTTGCTTGTAAAGGTGTCTGTATTCTAGGAATGGCCCAGCATCACTGCATTGGTTGATGCAAACCCCCTTTGTTTGGTCTGTGCAGATCCAGGCACTGTGAATTCAGACAGCTGTCATTTGTTACTGAACTGCAATATCAAAATGCAGCTTTTGATCATGAAATCATGAATATCAAAAATATCCTCAGTGAGAGATGCCCATCAGCCAGTAGCTGGTTACCTGTTTGTTACTCACTGATCCTTGCTCTCCCCATGCACTGCTGAGGCAGCCATCAGCACCAGTTGCTGGGTTCAGTAATGTTCAATTTCATTATGAAGTGCAGTCCATGATGTAAATGTGTACTGATTGTGCTTGTAGAAGAGAAATGCTCAGTTTGGTGTAGATAAAGAGATTCTCTCTAATGTTCTGCTTTTTAACTCAAATCCTGATGTCAGGGCATAGATTGTGTGTGTAAAAAGTCCTGAGTAAACAGCTCTTGCATTTCATCTGAGAACCACCAGGAAAATCCCGTTGTGTGAGAGCAAAAGAGCTGTACTGGGGGATGTGTTGTTAGGAAATCAGGATACCTGTATTGCAGTCAGGAGAGCAGCATCAAATGCTGCTGCTGCTGCTGGTTTAAGAAACAAAATACTTCTGTAGCAGGATTTGAGTTCTTAATATCTCTACATGAATACAGAGTATTTTTATAAATTAGATTCCAGCTGTATGTAATATGTAGTGTTGTTACATGCTGAGATAGATCAGTGCACAGCCATTCCGTGGGGTTTTGTTCTCAGTTTGGGTCAGTTGTCTCAGTTTGCAGCAGCAGAGCTGTTCTTACAAAGCAGATCATTACCCAAAGCTGTATGGTTTTGTTAGGATGTGTTTTAGTGCTTCACAATCATGCAAAGACTTCAGTTGTCTTGTTTATCCAACCTCCTTCTTGGTGTTCTTGGCACAGTTGTGCAGGTGAAAGGGAGGTGTTTACGTATTTCTGTCTGTGCTGTGGGTGGTCTGTCACTCCTTCAGATGGGAGTTTCAGTGCTGCCTGGGGAGTGGATGGCATGGAAATGACACATCACCCTCCAGGAAACAGGGAGGTAATTCAGGGTTGAGTTCCTGGTTGGTAGATAAAGCAGCATAAAGAACTTCTTAAACTATTTCCAAATACATTTGTAGAGCACATTGCCTTCGGCCTTTAGTTGTCCAAGTGCTGTGTGGGTTGAATGTTTACAGCTTTACCTCCAACTTTTTCCCAACACAGATGTTTTTCTAGGCTTTATCATTTTCTGTGAAACTCGGTGTTTGATCCAAGTACAGCAAAATAAGGCTCTTTTTCCAAACCAGGACACTTAAAGTGGTGCAGAGATGATTATCAGGGAATAAGGAACAGCAGCTGCTATCTGGGAGGGATGTGAGAGCAGCTTGTAGGGACAGACAGAGGATCAGGCTCTGGGGAGAGGAAATAACTGAGCCCAAAGGGAGGTGGGGGCAAGGTGGTTGTGATAAACTCAGATTTTTTGAAAGCAGGTTCTCTGTCCAACACTCCCAAGGGTGAGGTAGTGACTTCTAGGATGTTTAACTTGTGATTAAAATACTGTAAAAGGTGCTTTACGTTGAAGAACCAAAATCCCCTTCAGTTTGAATGTACAGTGCAAGTGGAATCGTGTGTGGGAGCTTAGTGTTTTCCCAAGTGTGAAAGTTTTAATGTGTAAATAGGTTGCTCCTGTTGGAGACACTTTAAATTTCTGAATCCAAACTATTACTTGGAAGCACTCAGTTACAAACAATATTGTATTATTCCTTTGTCTATTTTATTGTTTTCTGTATCTAGCTATTTATAAACCTGTGCTCTATTTAATAAAAAAGTACATACGCTCCAGGCTTCACAAGTTGCTCTTTGAATCTTACCAAACTTACTTAAACTTTTAAAAGAGTTTAAAACACTTGAAATTCTATACAAAAAAATATGAAGTTGACAGAACACAGAACACAATGGAAGCAAGAAAACACTTTTATTTATTAAAAACTATGCTTTTTTTTTTTTTTTTTTTGCTTTGAACTTCCAACAAAATGTTTTAAACTGGAGAATTTTTGTTCTTCAGTTTTAGTGATGAATGGAGAAGGGAATGGTAATGCAGGGCTGTTACAGTTCTTTGCGTCTCAAAACATGTTGTCTCACGTTTCCTATTCTTCTAAGACTGTGCCTCCATCATTCTGATGGCAATTAGAAGCTATGTAATAAAAATGTAGCATCTAAAGGCTGTTTTAAATCATGTTCTTTCATCTCCTGTAAGTATTTGTTGCTGTCTCAGCAAAAGGCCAAGGATTGGGTGTTAGGTGTAGTTCCAGCTCTGCTGAACACAGCCTTGAGCAAACACTGAGCCTGTATGGAACTGCAGGGCTGGGGGCAAGCGGGGCTGGTGAAAGTTGGGAAATTGTGGAATAATCTCATGTGGGAATATCCCTGTGTTAGGAAGGGGGGAGCAAAAAATGGAGGCTGGAAGAGGCTGCTGGAGGTCACATAATAAAAACCTGTCCCAGCAGTGGAGCCAGAGCTGCTCCCCCAGGACTGAGGTTTGTAACATCTCCACACCCTGTGGGCAGGCTTTTCCAGGGGTCACTCACCCTCCCTGTAAAAAAGGGGGTTCTTGCGTTAGGATGAAATTCCCCATATTTTGGTTTTTGCCTCTTGCCCCTGTTCTGTCACTGGGTGACAAAACCTACAGTTTTAGCTCTCATGGTTTGGAAAATGCAGGTTTGTTGCACAAAAATAATAACCAAAAGCTTTGGGATTGTTTCATTTAGGCCTTGAGTTATTTTGGGTTAAGGCAGTGTGTGAACCTTCTTGTTTCAAATAGAACTGTTCTGTTTTGGCTCTGACTGAATTAAAAATAAATAAATAAAAAAAAAGCCAAACCAAAACTTCATTAAGGTCGTAGCGCCCTTTGTGCTGCTGCCTCCTGATTTCCTTAAACTTTTATTAAACGGTCCCTTTTCTTCAACTTTCCTTCAAATTCTACAAAGTGAAGCTCGGTTTGGCAGCTGCGCGTGCGCGGATCAGTGCGCATGCGCGGGCGGGGACGCATCACCCGTGATCCCTCCGCGGGCAGGACCGCATCACAAATAGTCCCTCTCGCGGATCACTCCGCGTGGGGACGCGTCACCCGTTATTCCTCCGCGGGCAGGACCACATCACAAATAGTCCCTCCTGGCGGATCACTCCGCCTGCGCATGCGCATAACCGCTGATCCCTCCGCGGGCGGGCCGCAGCACCGCCGATCCCTCTGTTCTGAACGGGATTGTGGTGTTGGCTTTTTGCACGTTCCATCATTGTTAGGAATGGATTGTGATGTTGGTTTTTTTCACGGTCCTTAATGTGAGAGAAGCTTTGCCTGGGTTCTGTAATGTAACGCTGTAGAATGTCTGTAGTTTGGGTGCTCCGTTTGGGAAGGATGGGGGGGGGTCTTCACATTCCTGGAAAATCTTATCCGAAGAAAAGAACCCGAAACCAGAGGGAATGGAGCCAAGGAAAAAGATAAGACTGATAAGATGATACTCAGCAACTCCAAAGAATTAATGAATGATGCATGATGGTGATGAATAAAAATAAGCGATGTACTTTTAAAGCCGATCTTTTGGCTGTACAGGTGCGCCTTTGCCTCTCTGCCGCAGCACCCGGCCGTAGCGCCCTTTGTGCTGTTGTCTCCTAATTGTCGCTTTTATTAAATTTTTCTTAAAATTGTACAAAGAGTGAAGTTCGTTTTCGCAGCCGCGGGCGCTGATCCCTCCGCGGGCAGGGTCGCATCACCGCGGGTCCCTCTGGCGGATCCCTCCGCGGGCGGGCTCGCATCACCGCTGATCCCTCCGGCCGATCCGGCACTATTACTGTACTTACAATTCTTTTCTTTTGTTTTTTCCTGAGTCCAATACAGAGCTGGTTTCTCGGGGACCCACCATGTAAAAGTTCCATTACTGACCTTCTATCTCTTACAGGGAGTATTTCCTACTTCGTTGAGGAAATTGTTCCCGGTGCGCCAGAGACGCTCCTCTCCTATGGCTGTTGAACTCACTACCCACCCTGCTGGGCTGTTTTCTCCCCTTATCCTTGTCCGATTCCGCTTACGGAGTTCTATTGGGCTCAAGCTCCTGCCTTTCCATGGCCATTCCGGTGTCATCAGAGGCCCTCCACAGACCCAGCAGTTGGTTACATTCAGCTCCTTACCTATCCTTTGCCCTAATTCCACAAACAGATTTTTTTTTCTCCATTTTGAGATTTCATTTTGTTAATTGTTGTTTGAGTTTCACATACCTGTCTTGAATTGGGGTTGATACAGAGTTAGATTGTTGTGCTGGCTTTGCCTCTTTATTTACTAGTTGTTCTTTTACTAAGCTTGAGACTTCATTCCCAACAATATATATGAAACAAACTCATCTTTCTCCTTTTGCACGTTTACTTCCCAACCTGCTCCCACTCCTTCCTAGGTTTTCTACAATCCAGTGCTTTTTCCCATTTTGCATCCAGTTTTCTACTTTGGATGGGTTGTAACAGAGACTGTTGACATGGGTATGTGCAATGAAAAAGGAACCTGGGTGTTTTCCATGTACAGCTTTCGGTAACACCCATGGCGTGGCTGTGTCGGTATCCCCAGAGGGCAGAGACAACAGAGGAGTGACAGATAAAGGAATAACAGAGGTCCCATATGGCTGATACCTCCACCTTCCATGCCTATGGGGCTGCTGCCCACAGCAGGGGTATATGATCTTCTTGGTGGCAGCTACAGTGGTCATCGGGCCTTGCCCTCTATTTCCTTGTCACTTCCTTTTCGCTGATTTCCAGGCAAATTGCTTTTGACACTTCTTAATTGTAGCTTCCCACCGTTCCTCAGGTATCTCCCATTCAACAGGCACTAGTAATTCCCATCCCCAAAGCAGGGTTACTGTTTCAGCTGTTCTTTGCTCTGCCTGGATTGGGGAATAGATTTGGTGTTGGACACTTCGTGCAGTGAGAGTGTCGTTTCTGTGAACTACAGTAGCAATATTTTATCAGTCTAGACATTTACATTTAACCCAGCCAGCATGTCCAGTATTGGGGTGGATCAGACAGGGTATGTGGTATGGCACTGTTGGAGGCAGCAATTCCTCCTCCTTTTTGAGGAGGCTAAGGCCAGAATATGAGGACTCTCTGACTGAAATAGTCCTGATCCTCCTGTTTGGAGTGGAAGGATTCCTCCCCAAGGAGGGTATCGGAGGTGTCTCAGGACTTGTCCAGGCCTTATTTCCCAGTCAGGTGTGATTCTTGGTGTATCTCTTGAATCATTTGGGTTTTCCCAGAGCATTAACCACCAGTTCCCTCTTAAGAGTTACCTTGGTATCCCCAGGCTTAGATGTTCTGGTCCACTCCTTAGGTTCCTGCACGGGTCCTTTGATTCTGCTGCCGTGGACCCACCCTCGCTCCTTGGCCCGGATCGCTGCCTCAGTTGTCAGTAGCACCTGAAAAGGACCTTTCCCTTGTGCAGCTAAAGATTGCTCCTTCCATGTTTTTACTAACACCCACTCCCCTGGATGGATGTTACGGATTTTAAAGTCTAAAGGAGTGGTTTGAGGCATTATCCCTTTGAACCGCAAATCTTCAAGGGTCCTTGCAATTGTGTTGACATATTCTGTAACACTCATTCCCCTCATTCATAGGTAGCAGTTTCATGCTGGGTGTTCAAAAAGGGTAACCCAAACTATAGGAAAAGGGTTCATGAAGGATGTCTGGACTTCAGGCAGCTCTCTTGAAAGCTGTTTATTGCATAGGCCAAGTCCCAGCATTTCAGGGAGTGGGTATCCAGAGCCAGCCCCACAGCTGTCAGCCACAGCTTGTAGGCATAACTGAAGCTGCTTTCTGTTCAAGAGAGCATTGTACACCTTTCTTTGCTGAGTATCCCAAGACATAACAACCAACAAGCACCATACACAACACCTTCACATTTGCCTATAGCCTATCTTAGGTACTGCCACCACCGTACTGTACATATCCTATAGGACCCTAGAGTCACCACCATCCACTCACAAGAGCAAGCAAGCTACAATTCAAGCTCACAATGGAACACTCTCAGACCTCTCTTCTTCCTGCCACATCAACATTCCTTGTCTGCCTGCCATAGCTCTCTTCCTGGCAAAAACATGTTTTCTATTTACTTCTGCTCTTCCTGAGACCCACCCCCCCGGTGAAAAACATGTCCTTGTTTGCAGTCACATACCTCTGTCCTAACCACAAAAATCTTCTTCCAACTCATCTCCAACCTTTGTCCTCTCACCCATTCAGTGATCAATGTTTCAGCAAACATCTTCCACTCTACATCAAAACCTGCTTCCATTTCTGTCCCATCCTCAGGCTCCACACTCAGAGATCTCTCCGCCAAGCCCACACATCTGTGAAACTTTCTTACCAAACTTTCATCTTCAACACCAACCATCATTTTGTAAGGTGACACTCTCAGGTCTGACCTGGTTGTGTCTGAACTCTCAATAAAGCCAGAGGCTGGCATTTTACCCATGACATTTGAGTTTCAATTATTAATTCAGTTAAGGTTCTCTTTAAAGTTTGTTTCATCGTCTCTACCCGTCCTGAACTCTGTGGGTGCCATGGTGTCATAGGTTAGCAAGCATAGTCCCGGAAGGGACGTCCTTGCTAAGGGGTGCTTACAGTTTCCTCTGGGAACTGATAGAACCTATCAGCTGGCCAGTTTGAATATGGACAATTCTCTAAGCCACTTAAAGTTGTGACCACCTCTGTGATCCACATTTAAGAATAGACAACCCCCCTCCAAGCTCTCTCTCGTTTCCGGCGCTGGGACAGGTGGCTGCAGGCCCCGTGTGGGGGCCAGCGGGCCCGGCCAGGCCCTGCTTGGGCCAGGCCGGGCCGGGCCACGGCCATCCTGGAGCCGATGGACCTGTTCCAGCCGTGGAACCCCCCCCCACTGCCTTGCCGTGGGCAGCCGGAGCGGCTCGGCTCTCCCCCCTCTCCACTGCGATAAGAAAAATTCAACATTCCAGCTGCAAAGCTGCAAGGCCGAGGTGAGAGTAACCCTTTTATTGCTGTGAAGAGCTGAAAACCTGAGGGAAGAGAGAGAGGAGATGCTTAAAGCTGAAATTCTGTTGTGAAGCTATGATATATCAGAGTATCCTGTTGTAATTTCATGAAGATATGGGGGGTGGAGTGTTCAACTCGTGAGCAAAAGCACCTGCGCTGAGATAGGCAGATGCTGACGCAGCTGTAATTTCATGAGAAGTTTGGACAGGGAGAGATGAACCAGATGAGGACTTTTGCTCCAAACGGGAAAGGAGAAA
>NW_024581134.1:4910389-5053898 GCF_017639235.1 Corvus kubaryi | reverse complement strand
CAGATGAGGACTTTTGCTCCAAACGGGAAAGGAGAAAACCTCAGTCCCTAGAGATGCTCCCAGAGATAGTCCTAACGATGAAGATGATGAAGACCCTTTGCTCCCAGGGAAGGAGAAGGGCCTCTGTTTTTGTTTCTGAACGGCTCAACCTTAAAATTGTACCCCAAAAAACTTCAAGAGTGGACCCTCGAAAGCAGTTGCGGGAAAAGCTGCAAGTCGGGGGGAAAGGACTCACACGCAGGCAGAGAGACTCCTCTTCCTAAATGGACTGAACAATATTTGGAAGTGGGCGGCTGTCTCGTTGTGATAATGTTTTCATAGCATGAGCAAGAAGAGACTTCTCTTTCTAAATGGACTGAACAAGGTTATTATGGAAGTGGTAAACAGACTGAACATCTTAAGGGTTGTCTTTTCACATTGTCAGTGGGAGAAGGGAGGAAGGTGTGGGGAGGAGGAGAGTTCTGAAGGTGGTATAATTTTTTTGTTCTTCTTTTAGGTCTGTTAATAAACTTCTTTATATTCTTTCAAGTTTGGTGCCTGTTTTGCATTTCTCCTAATTCTTATCTCACAGCAGATAAACAGTAATGAGTATTTTGGACCAAACCACTACACTAAATTGGTGTTTCCGCCCGGTTACAAACTGAACCCACGACACACGGGGTATGCAGTTCTCATTTTATTCTTAAGGCTTGAGTTAGTTGCTGTAAAACTTTGGATGTAAAGTGTGTCTGTCTTAGTAATCATTCCATACCTAGGAATAATTTGTTCTAAGAGGGTTTTACATTCTACATTGGCTGTGGTTCTGACACTGGGAACAGCTTCCACCCAATGGGGAAGATGGTCTGTTATTACTAACAAGAATTTCCACCTCTGCACGTGGGGGAGTTCAGTAAAGTCCACTTGGATACTTTGATACTTTGCAATGGTCGGAGAGCCAACTCACGACCTCCTGAAGTTGTTTTTCTCATCACCTTCTTATTTACTTTTTGGCAAACCATACATCTTTCAGTTATTTGTTTAGCCAACCCATAGATTCCAATGCACCCATAATTCCTTAGAAAGTGATCACACAAAGCCTTAGTACCCCAATGAGTTTTTTGATGCACGTTTTCTAATATTTTTCTGGTGAGTGACTTATGAAGTAACTGCCTTCCGTCAGGAAGTTTCCATTTTCCACATTCGTCTGACTTTCCCCCCCTTCTTACTTCATTCTTTTTCCTCTGTTTCACTGAATTTTGGAGTCTCCAATGTTTCGCTCTTCAAGGTCAAAATTAACACAACCCTTTTTATCCCATTCTCTGCAGCATCCTCAGCCCCCCGATCTGCCAAACTCCCTCCTCCCATCTCTGAGGCCATCCCCCTGCTGTCCCCCCCTATGTACCACAGCTCTCTCTTCAGGCACTTCCAATGCCTCTAAAACCTCCAAAACAAGTCTCCCATGCATCAGCCCCTTTCCCTCTGAACCAAGCAATCCCCTTTCTTCCCAGATTTTCCCAAAGGCGTGCACCCCTCCAAAAGCATAACTTGAATCAGTAGATGTATTTCCCTTCTTGTGTGCTAAATCTTCCAGTGTGCATAGTCCCCCCATCAACTAAAGCATACCCTGACATTCTTTTTCCTTGGATGCATCTGCAAGAACCGTCTACAGATATTATTTCCTTCTGCAAGGGCTCGTTCCTCGAGATGGAACTTTGGTGTTTTGCTTCTCCTTTCAGAGGAGCAGCAGCAGCGGTCGCTGCCAGGGGAACGGTGCAGGCGAGGGAGGGAGGGGGGGTAGGAGGTGGGAATCCTCTCGGAGGCCGATTCCTCCAGGAGCGGGGGAGCAAAGGCGGAGGCTGCTGCCGGCACCGCCAAGGGCACCAGCGCTTGGGGCCGGTACCAGAGGCTGGCGTGGAGCCTCTGCACGGGGCCGCAGCAGCCACGGCAACAGGAGGCCGAGCTGCCGGCGGGCCCAGCGCGGCCCGCGGGGCCGAAGCCGGGTTCAATGGAGCCGCGGCAGAGAACGCAGCGGGGGCAGGGGCTGCTGGAACGGCCGCGGACAGCGGGACTGGGGCCGGGACTGGGGCTGCCAGCGGGGCCGGGGCGGGCCCCAAAAGCGGCGGGCTGGGCTACCGCTGGAGCCGCAGGGGCTGGAGGGGGCGGCGGGAGCAGCGGGGCTACCGGCAGAGCCGCCGCCGCCGGGACAAGCGGTGGAGCCGCGGGCGGTGCCTGAGAGCCGGCACAGGCGGGACCTCGGGCTCCGGGAGCGGCGCTGCGGCTGCGAGGGCGCCACAGGAGCCTGGGCTTGGGGCGAGGCAGGCGGGAATGGAGGGGGCGATGCTGCCAGGGGCTCCCAGCCCTTCTCTTTCTTGCTTTCCCTTTGCTCCTTTCCTTGGGTCTCGGACAACTTTAAAATTCTTATCCCCTTAGACTCTGTTTCCCACCGAACATGAAGCGTACTTGCTTTCTTCTATGTTAACGAGTTCTTTTGAATTTACAAATCCTTGTAAAGCCTGACAGACCCAGACTTCAAGAGCCATGTCTGGGCCAGAAGACACGGTCGGATCTTATTTCCTTCTCGGCCAAACCAAACATACAAAACTGGATCATTTTGACTTTACTCTTCTCCTTTGTACTTGGGTTTGTATTCCAGTTAGCCAGCATAACTCCCCAAGGGCTTTCCTGGGGTATTTCCGCTGGCACGCCTCTATTCCCTTTTTTATTCCCTGACTCTTGCTTACTAGTTTTATGTCCCATTTTCTCAGAATCTTATCTATCTTCCCCAGGCCTTTGTTTCCCACCTTTTTAATAAAAACCAACTAAACAACTATTCAAACCTCACCACCTCTTTCCCCTTTCTTCTCCTAGAATACAAAAGTTCCCTCCTCTTAATAAAATATGCCTCCTTCCAGAAAATGAAGTTATATTTCAAGGTTTAACATTTCTATCACATACATTCTCATTCATTCCCACTCCCTCCTTTTTATTGTTCCAACTTCCCTTTCTCAAGCGCTATCAGTCACAACCACACAAGGCTTAGGTACCTTTTAATTTCAAATTGTTGGCCAATGCTCACCCCTGGGCCCAAAATTCCAGGTTTCTTGAAGTAATCCTCAATTTGACAGAATTAAGCCTGGATTTCTTGAATTTTTATTTATTTATTTATTTTTAAACTCTCAATCCAGCAGCCTCAAAACCCAAATGTCTCGGATTTGTCCTCAATTTGGCAGAATTAAGCCTGGATTTCTTGAAATTTTTTTAAACTCTCAATCCAGCAGTCTCAAAACCCAAATGTTTCGGAACTAACCCTCCATTTAGCAGAATTAAGGCCGGATGTCTCGAATTTTTGAACCCTCAATCCGGCAGTCTTTTAAACCCTAAATTTCTCGGATCCCATACTAGGAAATTCTTGACTCCCTCCCTTCAAGGAGTCCAATCCCTTCCCTGAAAGCCCGTCCCAGTTAACCCAGGACTTCTCTCACTCCTTTTATCTTTGGCTTCGCCTCTTTACTGACTGCTTCCCTCGCGGCAGAGCAGAGCCGCAGCCTCAGAGGCTCCACACTCGCTTCGCAGCTCTGGGGTAACCAGCCCGCGTCTCATGCACACACTTTCATCCCCCTTATCCCCCCAAAAAGAGGAAAGAAAAAATACTCACCTTTCTCGGAGTCTTGGTGCACAAGATTTTACGTGTTTAATTACCGCGGTTCCTCAGGGAGCCTTTTCTTTCCTTTCTTGTTGCTTTGTCTCCTCTCTTGCGCTCCGGGTGTTTGACTGCAAACCCCCCTGACCCCGCCGGGAAGCACAAAGCGAGGCCGCCAAAAGCGGGCAGGGGCACCCCCCTGCTCTGGGTTCCCCGGGAGATCCCAGAGCTGAGCCTTTATCCCCGTACGGGCACCAAATTGTGAAACACGAGGTTTGCTATTTGTAAAATTTGAAGGAAAGTTTAAGAAAAGGGACAATTAGGAGACAACAGCACAAAGGGCGCTACGGCCGGGTGCTCCGGCAGAGAGCCAAAGGCGCACCTGTACAGCCAAAAGATCGGCTTTAAAAGTACATCGCTTATTTTTATTCATCACCATCATGCATCATTCATTAAGTCTTTGGAGTTGCTGAGTATCATCTTATCAGTCTTATCGTTTTCCTTGGCTCCATTCCCTCTGGTTTCGGGTTCTTTTCTTCGGATAAGATTTTCCAGGAATGTGAAGACCCCCCCCCATCCTTCCCAAACGGAGCACCCAAACTACAGACATTCTACAGCGTTACATTACAGAACCCAGGCAAAGCTTTTCTCACATTAAGGACCATGAAAAAACCAACATCACAATCCATTCCTAACAATGATGGAACGTGCAAAAAGCCAACATCACAATCCCGTTCAGAACAGAGGGATCAGCGGTGCTGCGGCCCGCCCGCGGAGGGATCAGCGGTTATGCGCATGCGCAGGCGGAGTGATCCACCAGGAGGGACTATTTGTGATGCGGTCATGCCCGCGGAGGAATAACGGGTGATGCGTCCCGGCGCGGAGTGATCCGCGAGAGGGACTATTTGTGATGCGGTCCTGCCCGCGGAGGGATCAGCGGTGATGCGTCCCCGCCCGCGCATGCGCACTGATCCGCGCACCCGCAGCCATCTGCGCACGCGCGAGGATCCGCGCACGCGCAGCTGCCAAACCGAGCTTCACTTTGTAGAATTTGAAGGAAAGTTGAAGAAAAGGGACCGTTTAATAAAAGTTTAAGGAAATCAGGAGGCAGCAGCACAAAGGGCGCTACGGCCGGGTGCTTCGCACAGAGACAAAGGCGCACCTGTACAGCCAAAAGATCGCCTTTAACAGCGAGCTCCCGCAGCCAGCTCACAATCCCAGCCCGCCTTCCCGGGCAGGGTTTCTTTCGGACCAGGGCTGCATTTCCATCCCCCGCTCTGGGAGTCACCAGGTGCATTAGGAGCGAGCCGATCCCGCTCCCTGAGACACAAGGGCTTGCTCGAGGAGACTGTTCCTGTTCCTCTGTTCCAGCCACTCTGCTCTCCCCAAAACACCATTTCCTCGGAGCTCCTCTGAAACTGCATTTCCATGGACCCAGGGCTCCAGAAGCTGCAGAGTCGTGCAATGGGGTTTTTTTGGGAAGGGACCTTAAGCTCTTGTCACGAGAATTCCAGGGCTCTAAGAACCACAGAACGATTTGGGCTTGGAAGGACCTTAAAGCTCATCCAGTGCCAGCGCTGCCACGGGCAGGGACACCTCCCACTGTCCCGGGCTGCTCCCAGCCCCAATGTCCAGCCTGGCCTGGAACATTCCAGGGGATCCAGGAGCAAATCCCCCCTCTCTGGGCAGACAGAATGAGCTAAACCTGGCTATTCCTGAGGGAGTGATGGCAGCACAGCCGCGTCCTGCATCCCCAGTTCCCACTGGGACTCTCCATGTCCTTCCTGCTATGGGATCCAGGAGCTGCAGTAGGATTTTTGTGTTTGGTGCTGCATTCCCAGCACAGCAGAACCTGTCACCCTCGGAAACACGGCCAGCGTGACAAGTTTTTGCTCCCTTTCTGCTTTGTTTTTGCTGTGTTTTGTTTCTCTCGACAGCTGTTTTATAACTTCTGTGTTGCTGTTTAGACATCAAGCTTTGGGGCTGAGGTTTTTTTATTCCCAAGTGCTTGCTGGGAGTAAAAATACACTTCACATCTGCAGTGTGTGCACGTAGCTTGGGCTGTGGATTCACAATTCTGGGGCACAAAAAAGTCCCTTCACACCTGTGCTGGTGGTGGTGTCCCCTGTGAGAAGTTTGGTGGCTGCCTCAAACATCAGCTTTTCAGGCTTGATAGAATCCATTTTCCGTTTTACCATCATGCCTTTCCCGCATGGTTTTTTTTACCGTTCCCTTTTTGCTTTCATTTAATTTCGGGTGCATAAACTTTTTATTTGGTCTTTCTTTTTTTTTTTTTTTTTTTTTTTTCCTTTTTAAGTAACGATTTTAGACCACATCTCTGCAGAGCAGTGTGACAAGCCCTTGAGGTCAGACTCTGATTCCAAATTCAGCATCTGCCTTGACAGCAGAGCTGTGCTATGGGCAATGTTAGGGTGGTTTTCTTCCCTTCCAGTTGACTGGACAATTTAAGTAGTAGCTGTGAATTTGTACCATGTCTGCTTGGTCATGAAGGAAAACTGCTGATCAGGTGAGATTGGGTTGCCCCATTAAACACATCTCTAAAATAATTTTTTTAAGGAGAGTTGGAGAGCTGTAGACACACACACAGAGGTGCAGGGAAAAGAGACACGAAGAAGGATTTTCCAGCATTTTTTACTTAACCCTCATTTCATGCACGGACAGCCCTGACACCCTTTGTCCCTGCAGATGTTGGGAATGAGATGGTGCAGGCATCGGCCAGGTGAGGGAGCAGCCAGGACACGTTTGCCTTTATTCTCTCAGGATTGTGCCCGTTTTTCAGGCAGCTTTTCCCACAGTTCCAGATTGGATGCTCTTTATCTTTCCTACACGATCTCTGGGCTTGAATATTGACCATCTCCCACTGCAACAACAGAGCCCTCAGACCTTGTGCTGCAGCCTGTTTTTAAGTGGAAGCTTCAACTGCAGCGGGTGCTTCTAAAAGCAGGAAGTTTCTGCAGCCTGGCTCATTCGACACAGAGGGAGATGCAGATTATTGGTCTCCAAACCACAGCCCTCCCGTTTGTCTCACACAAACACAGCCCAGTGTGCCAAAGCCTGTGGTCTGCCTAAACTTGCACAGTCCTGTTCCTTTAGGATAAATGAAGCTGGCAGGATCGTGCAGGAGAGGCCTGTGCCAGTCTAAAGTACAGCTGCTGCTCCATATTCCTAGGAGTGAGTTCCTAGGATGGTCACAGGTCTAACCCCCAGCTCCTTGGGTTTGTCATTAGCAGCCCTTTGCCCTCCTGGCTTTGCTGCACTGGTTAATTTAAAAGTGCAGGGGTTGAACTGTTTGCATGGGCTTTTTTCTTTAAATATTTGCAGTATATTCTAAATATTTCACAACAGGAGGAAAGGACAGAGAGGTGACTCAAGAATGGAAATGAGCTTTGAATGTGTGTCTGTATATCTTCCCCTTTTTTTGTAACTCCTTTTGTAAGACACAAATTCTGGTGCCTGGACCATATCCCATCTGCAATTGTGTTCTGCCGCCTCAGGTTCTCATCTGACATCCTTGCTATTCTTCTATCTCATGTTCTTCACCAAAAAAAAGGGAGGAAAACCAAATAAGGATAAAACCAGACGACACTGAATGAGCTATGGCTGCACTTCTGCCAGAACAATGATCTTCATTAAGAGTGCCAAGATTGCTACAGACTTCTTATCCAATACTCTCCTAACCTATGGAATGGATACAGTGGAGTTGGTCCTATTGAGTAGAGTACTCTAGGTCATTTTTATTTATGGCTTGCTTAGTCCTTTATTGCTGACTGCCCTGTCTACCTGGGGATTCACAAGTGTCCTGCTGTCCCTTTTCCCTCAGCTGTGGCACAGGGCTGTCCTAAATCGCTGTGGGTGCTCAGGTTACTGTGTTCCTGCCACCACGCACTGTGACATTCCTGCTCCACACTTTTTTACCCCTAGGAGGTGACAGGAGAGCTTTTGAAATTAAAGCCTTGTCCTGATGAATGAACCCATTTCCCAGGGAAAGCAGGAGGTGCTGCAAGGGCTGGGTTGTGGGCTGCAGCTGGGAAGAGCTTTCCTTTCTGAGTCAGCATCGAGGAATTTAACCTTTGCCTTTGGAGAAAGCAGCACAGCATGAAGTAGAACAGGGAGAAGGAAATGGATTAATTTCAGAACAGTTAAATAGTTACAGCTCGTGTGGATCCAGAGAAGCCCTTCCTTATCTCCTCACCCAGAGTCCCTCTAAGGTGAGTGTTTGTTCACCTGCTGTCACTTGTGCTTCTGGCTTGGCAGTTGGAAGTGGCTCTGGCCAGCTGTGCTTCATGCAGGTGATCCCAGCTCCTGAGGAGAGGCTGGATTCAGGACCAGGTTAGGATTTTACTCTCGGGCCTTGGTGAAGGCTTTATTCACACTGACACTTTCAGGTGTCCCTGTCCACAGCTGACATTGTAAGTGCCATCCAGGGGCTCTGGGTTACAAGGTCTCACCTGATGATTCTGAGGTCAGGTCTGGGTTGCTACATCACAGGAGGGACCCCTGGGTACACCCCAGATTTACTCTGCAGTCAACACTGAGACTGTTACTGGACCTAATTTAATTTGAAACCTGAATGTAGATTTATAGCAATAGATAAAAAACTACAGTGACACACACTGACAAACTAAGGTGGTATTTCCTGGTGACCACCTCACAGGTGATTTCATGTCACCTGTCAGTTTGCTCCCACTTGTGTATTTCAGCATTTATTGCTGTTGGGATTGATACCTTTCAGATGTCTTGGAGGCCCATCCAGGCTTTCCTGAGCTTTCTGACAAGTCTTGCAGCAGGAGACTCCCACCCTTCTGCCTCAGGGTGTGAGCAGTTCATTAGTCTGGCTCTCTAGGTACATTTCTGTTGACTTTCTAGTCAGTGCATGCTCATTTGACTCAGAGAACCATTTAGGTTGGAAAAGACCTCTGAGACCATTGAATCTGATCTTTGACCAATCACCACCTTATCAGTGAGACCAGAGCACAGAGTGCCAGTCATTCCTTGAACACCTCCAGGGATGATGACTCTACACCTTCCTGGGCAGCCCATTGCAATGTTTAACAACCTTTTCCATGAGAAATTCTTCCTGATGTTCAGCCTGAACCTCCCCTGTCACAACCAGAGCCTGTTTCCTCTTATCCTGTCCCTGTTCCCTGGGAGCAGAGCCTGACCCCCCCGGCTGCCCCCTCCTGTCAGGGAGTTGTGCAGAGCCACAAGGTCCCCCCTGAGCCTCCTTTGCTCCAAGCTGAGCCCCTTTCCCAGCTCCCTTAGCTGCTTCTCACATGACTGACTCTCCAGACCCTTCCCCAGCTCTGTTGCCCTTCCCTGGACCCTCTCCAGCACCTTTCTGTCAGCAGAGAACTGATTTTGTCATCACCACTTTCTCAGCGGTGTCTGTACATTTTTGTGAGCATGGCAAAAAACCAACGCTGTCAGCAACAGAAAGGCCTATCCTATGGGCAAAAGACAAAAGCCCATGAGCTCCTTTTTCACCCAGTAGAGTCCATTGCACTGTGCTATTGTCGCCCAGTGCACAGCCCACTGCACTGCGTTAGAGGCTGCACGTATGTTGGGGCAGGTGATTTTGGACTGCACCCACCAACGTGCTACGAGGGCATGGAGTCCCAGGGCAACAGGGAATGGCTTTGACCTGGCAGAGGGCAGGGTCAGGGCTGCCTCCAGCCCTGGGGTCCCCTGCCCAGGGAGGACATGGAGCTGTTGGAGAGATCCCAAAGGAGGCACCAAGATGATCAGAGGGATGGAGCGATTCTGCTATGAGGAAAGGCTGAGAGAATTGGGATTATTCAACCTGGAAAAAGGAAGGCTTTGCGGTCTTCAGTACCTAAAGGGAACCTACAGGAAAGATGGAGAGAGACAAGGGCCTGGAAGTGGCAGGACAAGGGCAAATGGATTCCAACTGAAAAAGAGTAGGTTTAAATGAGGTATTAGGAAAAAATTCTTCCCTGTGAGAGTGACGAGGCCCTGGCACAGGTTGCCCAGAGAAGCTGTGGGTGGCCCTGGATCCCTGGCAGTGTCCGCCAGGCTGGACGAGGCTGGGAGCACCCTGGGATAGTGGAAGGTGTCCCGCCCATGGCAGGGGATGGAACGGGATGATCTTGAAGGTCCCTTTCAACCAAAACCATTCCTTGATTCTATGAAACCATGCTGCTGAAAGGTGTATCCCTTCAAACAGTTGTTTTGTCCCCAGTTGTCTTGAGAAGTATTTATGTAGGTCACTTAAAAATATCCCGGGTTTTGTCTCGTCCTTTACTGTCGACACTTGGCCTGCCCCAGGCCTATGGCTCAGCTGTGAGGTGCCTGCCCTTCATCTGAAGGATTCCCACCAGCCGACACACGTTTAGACACCACTTACGGGTGATTTTCCCTCAGATAAGGTGCGGAACCGTTAATTTGGTGCTCAGGAATCGGGCCCCGCGCACTCCCGACTCCCTCAGGGACCGGCGGCTGCGTGTGGGACGTGACCGGGGCCGGCGCCGCAGCCCCGCCTCCGAGGGACGGGATGTCCGCTGATGGACAGGAGACTCGACCAATAGAAACGGAGGGCGGACAGCACAAACCAATCGCTGATGAGGGGGGCGGGGCGAGGCGGATTGGGTGGCGGCGGCGCGGGGGGCGCTGCGGCAGAACGCGGAGGCGGCGAAGCGGTGCGGGTAGAGCGGCAGTCGGGCTAGCAGCAGACATGTCTCTCTCTAACAAACTCAACCTGGACAAGGTGGACGTGAAGGGCAAGCGCGTCGTCATGAGGTGAGGCGTTTCGGGGAGAACGTGCGTCTCCGGGGGCCGCCCTGCTCCATCCTCCACGCTGGGGCCGGGCCAGTGCCCCCTGGCAGCAGCCCCTTGCTCGAGCCCGGCACGTGTCGACCTGTGCGGTTTTAGTTTCATTTTTTTTTTTCTCTCGCTGGGTATTGGAGAGGCTCCTGCATCCATCATCGAGTCGGCCTGGCTTCCCTGCGGGGGACGTGGCGGCCGGGCAGGGTGTAAATCCCGGCCAGGCTCTGCCGCCTTGGATCACCCCGCTCGCACGTGTGTCGGCCACAGGCGGCTTGAGGCGAAATCCAGCCAGCCTGCCGTGCTTTTATTCCAGAGAACTACCCCCAAAAATGCTTATTTCCCGGTTATTTTTTCCTTACTGAAATTTCACAAAGCATTGCAATAAGAAAGTGAAGATACGGCTCTGTCCAGCTATCTAGATACCAATAATAATTCAGCATTTTGCACCCGGAATCAAATCATAGAATCACAGAATTGCCTGGGTTGGGAGGGACTTTCAAGCTCATCTCTTTCTACTCCCATGCCAAGGGCAGGAACACCTTTTGCTAGGCCAGGTTGCTCCAAACCTTTTCCAGCCTGCCCTTGGACACTTCCAGGGATGGGGCGTCACCGCAGATTTTCAGAACATCCTGGTCTGAAACCCTAAAATAGGCATTCATGGCTTACTTTTAAAGCATCAGTGCCTGAACGCCTAATGTTGGAGTTGTTGCCAAATCCTGGGAGATAAGGGCACCAAGGTGCATCGTGATATGTCCTGCTCGAAATACTTTTATTGTGGGGTAGTTTGTTCAAGGTCACTATAATGTGGCTGCTACGTGTGTGTTATCTACTCTGTGAGTAGGCAGGGACACAGCAAAAGTATAGCTTCTCTTAGTCGTAGTATGACAGACAACTTGCTCTTTTTACCTCGTCTCTGCAACCTTGTTTTGACCTAGTTCCCTAAAAATTTGGTTATCAGAAACCAGCCCGTGTAGCAAGTACTGAAGAAGCTTGCTCAGGATTTCTGTGCACTTTCTAAGTCTGGTATAACAAAAGAGCTTTCTATCTCTATAAAAGTCTGTACCTGACTGGTTTTTTTGGCCATCTGTCTGGTTTTTTTCCATTTCTGAGTCATGTTACAGAGAGCAGCCGTGCGTTGGCAGACGATGGGCTGGGTTTGCCCGCTCAAAGTCTCTGTTAATTAATGCACAAATCTAACTTTGCTGTTCTGTGAGGGGCTACCCAAACGCAGCAGGTGACTGCCAGGCTCTGTCTCCTGCCTGCATCTCACCTCTCTGAAACGAGTCACCACGTGTTTTCGGTAGTACTAAAATTGATACCTCTTCATTTTCTGCTCATGTTCATCGTCATTTTGGCGTACTCAGTCCTGCTTAGCTTCCGGTCCTTAATGCGGAAGCTTCAGGAAAAGTTGAGAATGGGGAGGAGAGAGGGTTCAGGGCAGCTCAGATTTCAATGGTCTGCAGGGGGAAAGAAGGCTGAGCTGGGTCTTTCTTTTGTAGTTTTGATGGCTCTGTAAAGCAACCTGTTCTTTTATTCTCTCCTTTTAGGATAATGGCCCGATAATGATGCTTTTCTTTGCCCTTTCTAGAACTCGACCACTGTGCTGTGGGGCTGCCAGTTCAATTTCTTTCTGCTCAGCTACTCCTGTTTTGCTGGCAGCTTTTGTCTTTTCTTCCCATTTGTTTCACGTGCTGAGTGGGCTGCAGGGGGATTCATTCACTCAGCTTGCTGAACTCGGATGTTCTTTAACGTGGAGAGTGATAAAGGATGCACACTCTGCTCTCTGCCATTCGCTGTCCCAGCTATGGGTGTTCCCTTCTGTAGCTCAGTGAGCAATTCTGCCTCCGCAGTTACGAAACGCAGCTTCCTGCACATGGGCACGAGGGATGCCAGGAGATCGGGCTGGTGAAACTCCTCCCTTCCAGCCCTTCAGCTGGCACGAGTCAGGAAGTTACCTCAAGATCCAAGTCAGGCCTTCCAGGGAGAATGTGATAAACCACAGCACTCAGCTGTAGGGAGATTCGAGCTGCAGAGGACAGAAATGAAAGCTTCCTTGAACTGCCTGCTGGCCACAGTAGTCCAGCCAAGTGTTTTAGAAGCCTCATTAGAGAACACAAGGTCATTTGTCGTTGTTCATTCCCTTTCTCTTGGAAGCTCCTTGTTGGGGATCTGAAATCATGTTGTTTAAAAATAAAAAGTTCAATCTTTTCCTGCTCAGCGTCACTGCTGCTCTGGTCCTGAGCATTAGGATATATTGGTGGCCCAGCTTTCCTGAGAAATCCTAGCGGTGGTTGTTCTCCATTTGTGGTGTTATCACAAGCAGAAATGGCTGGTAACATATTGATTTCAGAATGGAACTTGTGGACAGGGCAGAGCTGAACATCTTACTCTAATTGTAACATTGCTTTTCTAGCCAGGACCTTTTCTGGCAAATTCCCTCATTCATTTGTTGAATATTTAAAATTAAATAAAATAAATAAGTAATAAAATAAATTTGTTGAATATTTAATTTTGCTTGTGGTTTTCTTTTTTTTTAGGGTTGACTTCAATGTTCCAATGAAGGATCACAAAATAACCAACAATCAGAGGTGAGCCATAATTTCCATCCCAAATGGAGGCCCCAAAGTCTGCTGTGTCTCTGACTTCTCCCCAGTACCTGGAACATTACCACGATTAAGCTGCCATTACTCATACCAGAATATTAAGGATATCAGAGAAAGTCCCACCATTTTTAATTAAACCCCCTGCAGTTATTAGGAAACTACACTTAACTACAAGGCTGCTGCTTGCTGTAGCTGCTGTGGAAAGCATATGGAGAAAATATGTTAGAGATCCTAAACTTCCTAAGCTGGTTATGACTATTTTGCAGCCACATCCCTTAGGCTGTGTATGAAAGTTGTCTCTGTTTGTTACTATCCAGAAGTCTCTGTGCCTCCTGCTTACCCTGGGGCTGTGTTGTCTTTGTTAGAATAATTGTTGCAGTGCAGCACACAAAGATTTGGGTTTTAGAAACATTGATGCCAGATGTCTCGCCCTGCTTGTCAGCCACTTGCAGGCAGGTGCCAGTTTTGTTCCCCACAATGTGCTCACTACTTATCATTTCTCTATTGCTGCAGGATCACAGAGTAACCCAGGAAGCCTGGTAGTGTTCAAGTGTCTCCTGGCATTTCTTAGCTGAGCAATCAGCAGAATTTAGATTACAAAATGCATTTTAATTCCATGTCCTGTATTGCTTGGAAAATAACAGCGAAATGTATGAAAACAGGCTGGGATGGAGAATTTTGTTGATGCTTTCTTAAGGAATTGTTCTGTCCAGCTCTTGTGCTGGTAATTGAGTCCTTATTAATTTGTTTCTCTGTGCCATTACAGAATCAAGGCAGCTGTTCCTACCATCAAGCACTGCTTGGACCATGGGGCCAAGTCCGTGGTTCTCATGAGTCACCTGGGTCGCCCGGATGGCGTCCCCATGCCTGACAAGTTCTCCTTGGCCCCAGTAGCTGTGGAGCTGAAGGCACTCCTGGGCAGGTAAAGTGCAAGAGCAGCCTCGTGTGCATCAGGCCCTCCCTGTCAGGGGACCTGGATGTTTTCCTTTCCACCAGGAAGTCACTGGTGAGGTTACAGTGTGTCTTGTGTTGCAGGGATGTCTTGTTCCTGAAGGATTGTGTTGGTGCTGAGGTGGAGAACGCTTGTGCTAATCCTGCTGCTGGCTCAGTCATCCTGCTAGAGAACCTCCGATTCCATGTTGAAGAGGAAGGGAAAGGGAAGGATGCTTCAGGGAACAAGGTGAAACTTGGAGTCTGGCTTTCATATGTGCCTGCTCTGATCTTACCACCTCTTTTGCTGCAGATTGACAAGGAGCCGGCAGCCTCTCTAGAACACTGATTGTGAATTTGCTCTTCAGAGGATGTCAGAGATCTTCAGTTCAGTGTGTCCCATTGTTGGGCAAAAGCTTTGAGTGGAATACAGTGAATTTCCAAGATGAAACAGCTCAAGTGAAAGGCTATAGATGACTCTGTCAAAGGTGGTGTAGTCTGTAAAAAAAACGACAAAGAAACTAAATAGGGCTGTGCAAGAAACTGCTGCTTGTTAGGCTTCATTTTTGGATGTTTAAAATGAAAACCAGTTTGGATCTAGTTTGTTGCCACCAGGCCCATAAGAATGATGCTTCTTTCTTGGGTTATATGGCTAATATTTCTGCAGCACAGGGATTATCAAACCTTCTAAGCCTGTCTGCTCTTCAGAGTAGTTATCTAGAGCCAGGCTGCCTTGCACCTCTGACATTTTGTTGAAGGTCAGCAGAGTGCTTGCTCCAGACAGCTGCTTTTCTTAGCGATGGTGACCCCGCTGGCTTTACAGAGGCCTTGGCTCTGTTCAGATCCAGTGCTTGGAGGGAATGCTGACATAGCCTGGTGCCCTTTATGGGCTGACACAGGACTCCTGTAGCTTAGGAACACAGCAGAGAGTTGGTGAGCCTGTGCAGATGAGAGGGGGAAATGGAGCAAATCTGGAATTACTCACTGCCAGAACTGTGTGCCACGGCAAGTATGGTGGCAGGGAGAAGAGTGGGGCAGGAATTTCATTTTCTTTGGGAGACAGTCCCTTGGTTCTGTGTGTTTCTGGAATTCCCAGATGATGTAGCTGGATGTGTGCATGTGGAAGCACACACTGCACTGAGCACAGCAGGAGAGGTGCCTGTGACAGAGCTGCCTCTCCTACCAGAGGTGAAAGTCAGTGCTATGGAAACAGCGTTTGCAATACAGGATTGCACGTTCCTGACTGGTGCTTAAACTGTGTTTTTCCAAAGCAGATGCAGTGGTAGTGGTTCCTCTGTCAGAGCCTCTTGTGTTCTGCTCACAGATGGTACTGGTTCTAACTGGAGCACTTAGTCTCTGTAAAGCCAGACAGTTTGCTGAGTGAAGGAGCAGTTGGCAGCATTGTTCTAGAATCTGTATGGTCCCTTGAACTTGTCTCCTGCTCAGGCTCTGCAAAAAAGGGCCCCCAAAGCTGTGCTGAACGCCCCCCTTGCCATCTCTTGGAGTGCCTTCCTGCCATTGTCCCCACGGGGTCACATCTGGGTGCTGGCAGGGGCCTCCCGTGGGGTGATGAGCTGACAGAGCAGAAAAGCCCTGGGAGAGGGGCTGGCCTGGCTGCCAGTCTGGGCTATTCCTCTACAGCAAGTGGCTGTCAGCCACCTCTGAGCAGTCACCTGCTGCCCAAGTGAGCTCTGCTGTCTCCTCATGGTGGGAAGGAGAACTGAACTGCATGAGCCATCCCATGAGGATTTGGTGGGATGCTTGGAGGAGGGAGAAAAAGTTTTTTAACAGAAATACACCTGTTCTTGCCCACTACATGCTACACTTATCTCCAGTTTTCCAGCATTGGCTGCTTTCACTGTGGCCTGTTGTAGTGTGAGGCCATTTGTCGGACTGTTCATCAGTTAATCCTCAATGCAGTTGCTAAATCAGTCCTTCAGGAGCTCATCCTTTTACCTGTGGCTCTTGGAGACTGTGCTTTCTTTGTTCAGTGAGTGAGCATGAATTTGTTTAGTGTGATTTAAGCATTGCCTTGTCTCTCCACACCCTTCTGTGCTACCTGTGTTCACCACACAACACTGGAAATCTGCTGGAGAGAGACTGAAAGGTTTGTGGTACTGCAGTTCAGAAGTGGGAACAGTCTTCAGGCTTGCAGTAGCAGTCTAAGAGTTTAAAATGGAATTTAAACCATTTAAACTTTTTTGTTGCTCCTGCTGGACTGGGAAAAAGCAAATAAGACTGACCCACTGGATGAATTGATGAGTTCCTCCAGCTGACCTTTCTTTGCTTTGCATTTATGAGGCAAATTGCTGACTTTGAGCTTCGATTCAGAATCAAAGTCTCAGGGTACAAACTTGTCCTCCTTTTTCTTTTTAGATCAAGGCTGAGCCTGCAAAAGTGGAGGCTTTCAGAGCCTCTCTTTCCAAACTGGGAGATGTCTATGTCAATGATGCTTTTGGCACGGCCCACCGAGCTCACAGGTGGGTACCCATTTCCCTTCCACAGGCAGAACTGCAGAACAGTATCTGCCATGGAAACACATAAAATATTGCCCCCAAGGAGTTTGAATTTCCTTTTGGGCTTATCCCACTATCACTGTGCTGTGTTTGTTCCTCAGCAGTGGATTTACTGGAGGTAGTTGTCATTAGGGTATGCTCTTTCAAGTTTGTCTCTGGGAACAGGAGAAAGCTGAAACAAGATCTTAAGACTTGCATTGCCTTTTTTTAGACTTTGAAGATCTAAAAATTACTTGCTTAGGGCTTACATAAATTGTCCTGTAATCACAACAGCCCTCTTTTCCAAAAGATTCATCACTGCAGAGTGGTTGTTTTCATGGAGTGCGTTTAGATGTGTACTTGCAAACTGCAGTGGTCCTCCTGGAAGAGGAAATCCCTGCTATTGGCTATTCTTATTTGTCCTCCAGTGTTTTGGATCACTAGTTGAGATGATAAATGTCTTGCAGATCAATATTTCTGTGCAAAACCAATGGCAGAAATTAAGCATGTACAGCTGTCTTATCAAACTAGGTGAACAAAGCCCCTGTGTGTGTTTTCATGTAGGTGGTTGCTGTTCTCATTGCTTCAGCTGACTGAAGGGTTGGCTTTGCAATGCTGTGAGACATGGGGGTGTTTCTACATGTAAATCTTTCCATTCCTCACTTTTTACTTTCATTCTGCAGCTCCATGGTAGGTGTCAATCTGCCTCAGAAGGCTGCTGGCTTCCTGATGAAGAAAGAACTGGATTATTTTGCCAAGGCCCTAGAGAGTCCAGAGAGACCCTTCTTGGCAATTCTTGGAGGGTAAGACTCAAGAACATTGTGACTGTATTTCTCTAACTCCTCTAACAAATGACAAGTGGTTTTGGCTTGGTTTAAACAAGTGCTTTCCTTTCAAGTGTATCTGCAGTTCATATTTGTAGCTGACTCCTGAGATCTGAGACTTGGATTAGAGAGGAGCAGTTCTGCTCCTGCGATGGTACAATCTGGCTGCTCATTGTCTCTCCTGACCTTTTACACTCCCCAAATTGAGACAGTCCCCAGCAGTTTTTTGCCCAGATGAGCCAGGAGAGCAGTTAAAGCCATGTGATGGCCCAGACATTGTCAATGACCTTTCCTCCCCAGTTCAGGGTACAGGAGAGCTCAGGCTCGGCACACTGACATGACCTCTCATTATGCAACGGAGCCCTGCTGGGGCTGCATGGGCTCTGCTCTGCCCCAGCACCTGGTGTGCAAAGGGACTGGAAGGTGCACAACCAAGTGACTGCTCCTGTGCAGAAATATTTAATTGCAGCCAGGTCTCATCACATGTGTGCCCAGTCCAGCACTGCAGCTCTGCGAGGTGCATTTCGTCAGGTGAACTGACTTGGCTGGGCAGTCTGGGGAAATCAAGCTCTAAGGGGCCAAATGAGGTTTATATTTAAATAAAAATGAAGAAATGGAGGGCTGAATAATGCTCTAGGAAGTTGAATTTTCTTGCTGGCCTGCAAACTTGCTAAATTCTCTTTCTGCCCATTCCCAACAACTCCTTTGTTGGATCATTCTCTAGAACAGCCTTGACATACCATAGTCACGATACTGACTGTTCATTCTTTTTCCTTTTCTCTCTCACCAGAGCCAAAGTTCAGGATAAGATCCAGCTGATCAATAACATGCTGGATAAGGTCAATGAGATGATCATTGGTGGTGGAATGGCGTTCACCTTCCTCAAAGTGCTCAACAACATGGAGGTACGAGGAGAACAATTCCGTGTCTGCTCCTAGTGAAGAATGTGGTCTGAATGCCCCTTACATGTTCTGGGATTGAGCACTGGGTATCTTGGCTCTCTGCAGGAGTAGGGAGCACTGAGAAATTACTTGACAATCCCTTTGCAAAACTCGGATTACTGCTATGTCTCTCCATGTGCTTTATGAAAACAATCTTTCCAGAATTGCTGTCTGAGCAGTTTGGGTGCTGATGTTCTCTTCTGTCATGACCGTGAACTAAACAAACACCTCTTACTTTTCCCAATTATTTCCTCTAGATTGGCAACTCTCTGTTTGATGAAGAGGGATCAAAAATTGTCAAGGACCTGATGGCCAAGGCGGAGAAGAACGGTGTAAAGATCACTCTGCCTGTTGACTTCATCACTGCTGACAAATTTGATGAGAACGCACAGACTGGGGAAGCCACAGTGGCTTCAGGCATTCCTGCTGGCTGGATGGTAGGTTTGAATGGGAAAGGGACTGAGAGGAGGAGCAATAAGGAAGAGGGTGGGTCGGACAACTCCTAAAGGAGTAGAAAGATTAATTGTGATCCTTGGCAAATGTTTTTGAGGGCAGTCAAGCTGTGTAGAGTTTGTTGGTTTAATGAAATTGAAGCCCTGTTGTTCTGAGTTTTTAAGTCTAAAGTAGCTTTTGTGAGATTTGGATTAAAACGGCAAAATTCCTCTCCAACTTGCAGATCTGAATGCAGTAGAAATCCCTTTTACTTGGCTGGAATTTAAGTAGCATTGGCAAAGTTCCCTAACTAAGACTTCAAGAATCTGACATTGATTTGAAATTGACTTACTGGTGTTAGGAAGATAAATACCACACCAGACTCCACCCTTTTGCAGCAGCTGCTGGCAAATCTGTCCCTGCATACAGAGAAACTCTTGTTTCATGTCTGGGGTGAGGGAGAAGCTTCTGGCTGGGCATGGGTGATTTGAGCTGGGCTCAGCAGTGAGTGTATCTGTGCCTTCTCTCACTTCCCTTAGGGCCTGGACTGCGGCCCTGAGAGTGTGAAGAAGTTTGTAGAAGTTGTGGGAAGGGCCAAGCAAATTGTGTGGAACGGTCCAGTTGGGGTCTTTGAGTGGGACAAGTTTGCCAAAGGAACCAAAGCCCTGATGGACAAAGTGGTAGAAGTAACTGGAAAAGGCTGCATCACCATTATTGGTAAGTAGTTGTGTTTGTTCTTGTTTTTCTCAATGAATGAAGGAAGCTTCTGCTGGCCAGCACTGTGTTAAAAATATTGGTCAAATTATTTTCCTCACATTCTCCTCTGTCCTTCAGCGTGAGCCTTCAGTTGGACAAAATCTGAATTTCTTGTGTGTCTCATGGATTCTGCTTGTGCTACAGGTGGTGGAGATACAGCTACTTGCTGTGCCAAGTGGAACACTGAGGATAAAGTCAGCCATGTCAGCACAGGAGGTGGTGCCAGCCTGGAGCTGCTAGAGGGTAAATCCTCTTTTTATCTTCATTTGTTTGAGTAAATTTGGAGTTCTGGGTGCTTTACCATGTGTTGGTAGTCAAAAAAGCACAACAATAGCAGAATGGTTTTTTCTGTCCCACCATGTGGAGTTGGTTTCATGCAGCTTTGGAGCCACAGGCTCCTCTTGCTGCTCTTCTGTAGCCCTCACAGAGGAAGAGAGGAAGGAAAATGAAGTATTTCTGCAAACAGCACAGTCTGCCTCTCCCAGAAGGCAAAACCACTGGGATAGAGAACGAGAGAGTGGGCTGGATTTTGTCACTGATCCCTCAGGACATGCCAACCACCCTGTTTAAAATGCCTGGTTTCTGTTAGGGAAATCTCATCAGAACAGTCTGGAATTCTTGCCAGAAGTCTCCTCTTCCTGTTTGGAATTCCCTTGGTTTGGGGGAGCCCTCTAGTGCTCACTGACAAATCTGCACGAGGGCACTTGGAATTCAAAATGGTGAGGATTGACGAGATTCTTGTAACGAGTTCCATTGTTCTCTAAACGACTTTTCATTTCCTCTGGTAATTTGCCGTTTCCCAGTGTGTGTAAATTATCCAATGCTGTCAACTCCTCCGGAGAGGAGAAACTTCAATAAACTGCCTTGCAGCTGCTATTTCCAGGAGTGAGGTGGGAGACAGAGCTTTTGTTTCTGTTGCCTAGGGAGTGATGGGCAAGGGAAAGAATGCAGATGGCTCGAAGGAAACGCTGTGTATTCAAAAGGACAAACTTGTCTAAGGTTTGGCCCAAAATATGGGTTTGTGTGTGTGATCTTGTAAATGTAACGGAAGTCTGGCTAATTAGAAAAGCTTCTGAAGATGAAGAAAAGGGGGGGGAAATCCCTGAAAACCCAGCAAGCTAGTGAGTTGTGAACAGTGTAACAATTCAGTCCTGCTGCACAGCTTGAGCATTAGAAGGTTGTTTTTCTGAGGAAAGGCAAAACCAGAGTGGTGTCTGTTAATTATTAAAGTAGGACAAAAAGCTCAAAAAGCTGTAGAAAACACAGCACTTTAGTAATCTAGGCCCTTGTACTCAAAGATGAGCATATTCTTTTATTCCACCAGTTGGAAAGAGACATGTAAATGTCTCAACCTGGGTGTTTTAGTCACAGTAAAAGACTTGAGACTCGTGGGAGGCTTTTTCTCTAAATTAATTCTTAAAATTTCCGCCGCACTCCCCAGAATTCTATTTACGTGCCACTAGGGATTTAAGAAAGTATGCAGCAACTCCCTAAATCCAATTAAAAATCTGTTTGCCATCAAATTTAATGGAAAAGGATGTTGGGTGTTTGGATCTGGCCCTAGCAGAGACTTGGACAGAAACGTGCCATTACTGTTAATTGAGAATTGATGGCTGGGCTGTGTTAGGAATCTCTCTGCTGACATCTGAGTGCAGCTGTGCTCTGGGTGGATTTACTGTGTGGAGCAAGTCCATGAAACCACCATGGTCAGTGTGCAGCCAAACTCTTCCATTTTCAACCTGTAATTCCTGATTTACTTCTTTAAATTGCATCTCTTTTCAGTGTTTCAGTTGCAAGCCTGAAGCAAAGTTGTTTGAGCACAGAGGGGTTCTTAACCCTGCTGTTGTGTTTTATCTGCCCCCAGGTAAGGTTCTCCCTGGTGTGGATGCCTTGAGCAACGTGTAGAGAGCAGAGCCCCATGTCCTGGTCCCGTGCACAGCCCCTGAGATCCAACACTTCAGCGCTTCTGTATTCCAGCTGTGCCAGAGGCAGATCCCAGAATGTAAACCGGAACGGGACCTTGGAGCAGGAGACAGCAGAGATTTTTCCGACTGCAGTTTACATGATGTGGGTTTGTCCACTGTTACCCCACTTGAATTAACGTAGTGAGTTGAAACTGTTGTTGTGAATTTAGAGTGTATATATTTATATTTTGCCTTTTCAAAGAGGTTAATCCCTGTTAGACATATATCTCAGAAAGGAGTGCACTGTCCAGCTTCCATCCTAGAGGCATTTTCATCACTTGACACGGTTCAGAAACCAGAGGGGACTCCAGTTTTTTGGAGGTTGGTTGTAATAGCTGCTGAATAAACATATTTAAAGTGCTCCTAGTTTGTATGTTGTCCTTATTTCAGATTTTTAGAATGGTCTGCATTAAAATACCTTCTAGCATCAGGAATCTGAGCTAGTTTTCCTATTTGCTCTAATTATAATATTTCTAAATCTCCTTTTATGTTTGTCCCAGTGGCTCTATAAGCACCCAGTCATCATCAAAGTGAACTTGGTAAGGAAGTAAATTGCCACAGATGTGCTGTTATGTTAGAACTTTCATGCCCCTCATAATAAAGTAAGATGAAATTTTGAATGTGTAAGTCAAGTAAGAAAAATGCAAGTTCAGCTGCTTGTCATTTAGAGGACTTGCCTTGTAGTGGGCAATTAATGTATTTAACGTCAATATAGGGAGGTAAAAATGAAGTCCCCAGCAAACAGAATTGCAACGTGCCTCTGCTGAAGTTTGTGGTCCTAAAAGCACTAGGAGTAGCATGGTAAAACTGCACAGTTGGACACTGAGGTTTGTGTGTGGCTTCAGCACACGGCAGAACTGCAGGTACTGTCAGTGGAGGCCCAGCAAGGTGGTTCCAGTGCCTGGAGCTGGATTTCCATGTGGGCTGTCCCGTGCTGGCTCCTGTGCTGGCTGCAGGGCCCAAATGTGAGCACAGAGTGGCTCAAAACCAAACCTGGGCCTTCTCCAGCCTCAGCCTGGCCTCAGCTTTGGATTATGGCAGCAGTCACAGCTCTGCTCTGAGGAGAGTCACTGCTCCAGCTGAACTGCTTGTGGATCTTTCTGCTGGATCCAAGAAAAGTGAGTGGTGTGGGGCAGCCATGGCCTGGTTTGATTCCCAGTGAAGTCCCCAGCTCTGGTGTTCCCAGGAGGTTCTGCACTGCAAAAACCTTCAGGATGAGCCATGGAGGGCAATCCCTGAGGTAAACAACAGGTCACAACACAGATTCTGCTTTGAAGTTCATTTCTGTATATGAAATATTACCAAAACAAAATGAAAGCATGTGTTATAACAGACATACTCTGCCAAGTTTTACCTGGTTATGAGGGGGTGTGAATTAAAACCCAATAATGCTGAAGGGTGGTAAAGCTGCTATGAAATATATACTTGTTACAGTTTAAAGCTGAAAGTGACTATTGCAAAGACAGTAGAAATAATGCAAATTACTGCAGCACTGTGGTGTCCTCCTCCTCTTCCTCCCCTCCTTTGTAACTCTCCCAAGCATTGTCTGATGGCACATGAATGATGCACATTTTTGCTGTGCTGTGCTCATGTTTTCCAGGCAGGGGTGCAGACCTCCAACAGCTGCAGGAACGAGGCAAAGAAAGGAGGGGGCTTGTCAGCCACAAAAAGACCATGGATTTTGGAAATCCAGTACTACAAAAACAAACATTCCACCACATCTTGTAACAGATCCTCCTTGTCTGGCTCTGGCAACCAAGGCCTCGTGACAGCACAGCCCATTTTTGTTTCAGTCTTGTGCCTCTGTGCTGCTGGATTCCTATGGAGCAATAACAGACTTTCCCCCAGCCCTCCTTTCTGGGTCTTTACAGTGGAAGGTTGGTGTGTGGCCTCTACCTCTGCTGGCTTTTTCCTCTCTCCATCAAAAACAACAAAACAAAGCTATCTGTAATCAAATACAGCAAGCAGTAATGATGCTCTGTAAACACAGATGTCTCTGCTTAAAAGCATTTTTCCACCTGGACTTTGGATGGTTCCTACTCACATCTCTAAAACGTCCTTTTGTTTCCACATGGCTTGTTTTATGTACTGTTCTGTGTTCAACACAGCAAACCTTGCACAGCAGGGCCAGAGGCATACTCAGCTTTAAATAAAAATAAACTGTAGTTGTAAATAAAAATGGGTGGAACATCTGAACATGAGACCACAGGAGCTGAACACTTGATGGCCTGCAGCTGAGTACTTCAGTGACAGACTTTCTATGGCCTTTAAGTTTTGCCTGTTAATACGTTGACAGTTTGGCTTTAACAATTTTATTACTTTTATTGGGAGTCTTTCTAGGGCAAGGAATGGTCCCTGTTAGAAATATTGTGGAAGAGAGATTAGAAGCAAGGCTGTTGAAGAAAGCTCATGATGTGATGATGAAGGTAATAGATACAGCAGGTTCAGAGGGCTGATAACGAGAGCCAGGGGAAATAAGTAAAGAGCTTAACTCCTTTGGCCACAACAACCCCATGGAACACTCCAGGCTGGGGCACAGGGACTGGAAAGTGCCTGTCAGGAAAGGCCCTGGGGGTGCTGGTCAACAGCAGCTGAACATGAGCCAGATGTGCCCAGGTGGGCAAGAGGGCACTGGCACCTGGCCTGCCCCAGCCATGGTGTGGCCAGCAGGACCAGGACAGTGCCCGTCCCCCTGACTGGGCACTGCTGAGGCCACACCTGGAGTGCTGTGTTCAGTTCTGGGTCCTTCACTCCGGGAAGGACAGTGAGGGGCTGGAGCATGTCTAGGAAAGGGAACAGAGCTGGGGCAAGGGGCTGGAGCAGCAGCAGTGGCTGAGGGGGGGCTCAGCCTGGAGAAAAGGAGGCTCAGGGTTCTGCACAGCTCCCTGACAGGAGTTTGGGCATTGGGCTATGCTCCCAGAGAACCAATGATAGGGCAGGTTTAGGTTGGGTATTAGGAAGAATTTCTTCATGGGAAGGATTGTTAAACCTTGAAAGGGGCTGCCCAGGGAGGTGGTGGAGTCCCCATCCCTGGAGCTGTTAAAAGACTGACTGGATGTCAGCCCTCAGTGCTCTGGTCTGGCTGACAAGGTGGGGGTCGGTCACAGGCTGGGCTCGATGCTCTCAGAAGTCTTTTCCAGCCCCGATGGTTCCGTGATTCCCCCTCAGCCGAGGCTCGCTCCCCGCAGGCGCTCGGCGGCTCCCCCGCCCTGCAGAACTACAGCTCCCGGCCGGCACCGCTCGCCGGCCCGCCGGGGGATGCCGGGCGCCGTAGTTGCAGCCGCCTGCTGAAAGTTACCCACGGCATCGGCGGGGGGCCCTTGCCGGAGCTCCCCGGCGTGGCTCAGCGCCGTGCCGGCCGCGGCAGCCCGCGGGGAGCGGCCCGGGATGGATGTGCGGGCGGCCGCGGGGCCCGGCGCCCGCGGGGTAAGGGCGCTGCGCGGGGTGAGGGCGCGGCTGCGGCCGCGGGGTGAGGCCGGCGCCCAGCGCGGGGAAAGGCCGGCGCTGTCCCCTCAAGCACCGCCCGGGACGGGCCCCCCGAGGCGGGGCAGGGGAGCCGGGTGTCCCCGCTGCCCTCGCGGGGATCTCCTCCTCCTTCCCCGGGCGGTGCGGGGCGGTTCTGGGGCTCAGCCCGCACTGCTCGGGGGCTCTGGGGAAGGTTGGGCGTGGGCAGGCGGCGAGGCTCGGGGGCTGCTGATGGTGTGTGGGTGCCTTCTCTGCTCATCTGTCCGGCCCCTCCCCGGCTCCATTGTCAGCTTCAGGTAGTGCCGGGGATGTGTTGTTACCCACAGCCTCTGCCCCAGCCGCCAGAGATGGTCCCTGCTCTGCCCTTCTCCTCCCGCCGGCCCCAGACACCCGCAGGAGCTCCCCCGCACCTGTCCCAGCTCTGAATTTAACAGAAACGTCTCCAAATCCTCCTGCTTTGATCTCTGAGAGAGCAAATTTGGAGAGTGATAATCCCCAAAGGGTTAAAGGCTTTGCATCCGTGCCTTGGTTTGGCCATCCCCGGTACGGTCTGAGGGATTGTGGATTTCATTCACAGACTGAGTCAGGCAGGGCCAGAAATATTCACCGTGACTTTTACCACATCGTCTAAGCAGCTCAGATCCCATCTGCCTCAATTCCAGGATAGTTTCTGAGGAAGGTGGGGGCTGGAAAGCCAAATCTTTAGTGTGGAGGAGCTGTGGTGGACAAAGGAACTGGGGTGATGTTAAACACCACTGCTTTTCTTGGTGCTGGCACCAGCCAAGAGCTGGCTGCACGTGGTGGGATAACCCAGCACTTCCACATTTCAGGCTCCTGGGGGGCTGAAATCCCAGCCCGGACTCTGGTCCTTGGCATCCTCACCTGTGCTCTCCCACCATGACATGCATAAAGAAGATCTCCACTCAATTTTCAGGTTAAAATTTTCAGTGTTGCCTCTGATAAATGATTCTTAATTCAGCCCCGATGCAGTATAAAATAGAAAATTCCATTTTAGCTCATTTTTCATTTTTATTCCACTTTCTAGTGATAATTTTTTCATTAAGCATCTAATCACATCCTAGCATTTCTCATCAGCAAGGCTCAAGGTGCTTTACAAAAGAGGGAAAAATATGATTATTCTATCCTTATTAAGGCTTTGGTTTTGGGCAGGTTCTGCAGATAATATAGGCCATAAATAATTAAGAGTACAATCTAATTAGGAGAAATCTCTAGTTGTAAACTGAAGTGCCACACTGAAGAAGGCAGCGTCCAAAGGCCTGGCCTTGTAACCTAATCTCCCTGATCAGAACACTATCCCATTAACCCACAAATCTCCCGTCTCCTGACCTGTCTGCCCCACGGACAGGTAATTCCATGTGCAGGATCCAAGGGAGGGAGTTTCAGTGACCAAAAGCAGCCTGGAGAGTGTTCTGTTGAAGTTCCTTGCCATTTGAATAAAGGTCTTGTGTTTACCAAAATGTCCAGCCTGAGCTGAGCAGGGTTGGGCATGGAACTGATGGAGTCTTTTAGTTGAAATAGGGTTTGGAAATAAGAAGCATTGCTCCAAATGAGTCCAGAAGGTACAGAAAAAGGTTGTGGCTCGGATCTAGTTCATCCACAACCTAAACAGAATTCTGACCTGAAACTTGCTCTGAACTCTTTTGTCAAATTTCATCAAAGTTGGACATTGGCTTTCCTGTTTGGGAATTTAGTTTGCTTGTGCTAAACTGGGTCTGTGTATCCTGACACCTGCCTGTCCTGCTGGGAGCTGGCTACCTCAGGACCACAGTTTACCCACATAATTCAGCAGCAGGACTATGTGGATGAAATCCTTGTTCTCATTCCAAGTACCTGCTGTCACATCTTAGTTATTCTGTGGGAATGTTTTTGCTCTGATCCGTGGTCACCCAGCGCTCAGCTCTGACCTAGTTGCAACGTTCTTGTTAGGCAGAGAAATTTCTGAGTTTGGCTTTGCAGTTCACCTTCTCAGTAAGTAAATCTTTGCTCTGTGACACCATCTACCACCACTTTATAAGGGATCATGAGGCTAATGAGGACAGTGTGTGTCTCTACAACAGCTTCTCCCACTGTACCACTGCAATGTCCAACACAGAGCAGGTGTAGACCATGTTGTCGATGAAAATTCCTGAGTCTGGTGATCTGTAGCAGCTTTCTTACCACTAAAGGAACTGCACCTGTGTTAGTCTGGTGTTGTGTAATTTCCTTGAAAGTTGGTGACATAAGAGCAGCTACAAATAAAGCTGAAAATCACAGACTGCCTTTCTGCCTGAGCCTGATGGGGCTTAGTCTTGGCCAAGTTGGTGTAATTTTCAAACATAACTCAAAGGGATGCTGATTACAAGTTACACTGAAATGAGTCCCCAAGTCCCTTGGGGTCTTGGACAGACCTGTATCTTTATATATCTGTGCTGTAATTTCTTCATTTGTATCGTGTTAACTGTAGTTCAGTCTCATTGCTGGAAGCTTTGAGTACTGAGGCAATGGCTGGAGCTCACAGTAACGTTGGTGCTACTGGGAATGTGCTGCATATGGCAGGGGAGGACCTGCAGCAATGAGGAAGCTGGGAGTGCAGGCATTTTGAGCAGCAGAATGAGGGAGGGTGAGAGGGAAAAATAGAAAAGTCAGGAATAAAAGCTAAACCACCACCAGGATTGTAGGTGATGATGGGTTCCCTAAGAACATTCTCATGTGCTGCTTAGGGGAGGGAGAAGAGAAGAGCCTTCCTGGAGAAGTGCATTTCCACACAATGAAGCCTTTGGTTTCTTCCCTTGCACGTTTGTAGAGCGCTCACATCTTTCTTTCCTTTACCCCAGGAGACATTCCCGTTTCCTTTCATTCACCAGTGTTTGGAAGGAGATGAGGCACTGTTGGGCTCCCTTATTAACTTAATCTGTGGGAAGCTCCACATAAATCCCTGGATTTCCCAGTCCTGATAGAAGGAGGTGTTTGTGGAGTCGAACACAAAGTGGAGGTTCCTGCACAGGGAGGGTTTGACGCTGTCCTGAGCCTGTGACTCTTAATCCTGCCTTGCTTTGAAGTCTGAAGCTCAGGAGTCTGCATTAATGATCAAGGGGCAGAGCTGAATACAGAATTCCTATGGCAGGAAGGTAAAGGTGTGGGTAGGAATGTGGGAAGAGAATATTTAAGACAGTCTGGCATGTGTAGTTAATAATATTAAAAAAGTAATCATGGTTATTTCCTACAGGTGCTCAAGTTCTCAAGGCTTTGAGCATCTTCTCATCCCTTGTGCATCACTGGTCTCTGGCTGGATCATGTCATGTTCACAATATTAAATTCCTTGAAAAGTAGAAAACTTCAGTTTTGAAAACTTGTCCTTCTCTACAGTGGGAAACTTGCTCTGCCCCTTAGGCAGGAATGTCTGTTCCTCCTGCAGTGTTTCAGAGCTGTGCTTGGCATTTGGCTGTCACTCTGTCCCACTCTGCCAAGTGTCAGTGATCCCTGAATGCTTAAAAAGTTCCTTGGGACTCTCAGCAGATGTGAAGCTCTTCTAAATTTGAGATTTGTCAGGAGCAGAATGCGTTAGAACAATTATTTCTGACTTTGACTTATGCCTGTGTTAAAACTCACTTATTTTTACCACAGTGTATGTTCTTTTTAGGACTCTGAGCTGTTTCTCTAATTCAGGAGCTGTTCTTCCCGATTTTTACTTCATAAAGGAAAATAGTCAAAAGGGCTGTGTATCTTGCTACACATAATACACAGATATCTACTGCATTATGAAGTCTTGTGTATTTTTTTTGGTAAACACTGGATTTCTTTATGTATTTAATACCATAGTGTAAATGAATATTTATGGAGGTGGCTGAGGTCTTTGAGTGAGCTGTGTCATGTAAAATTTTGATCCAAATCCCAGGAGAAAAACCCCATCTCTGATATTGCAACTCTTTCTTGTCCCCAGGGAATTAAAAAGACAAAATATTTTAAGCCATTGAACATGCACTGAGCTTTAGTTTGTTAGCTAAGTAGGAGTAGGATGTCTTTCCTCAGCTACATTCAAAACTGAAGAACAAAAAGCTACCTTGAAAAATGGCCTTTGGGAAGCAGATGGCAGAAGCCAAGAAACTTGAGCCCTTTGCAAATGAATACTCTGTCCTCAACATTGTCTCTTTTGTTTCCCACACTTCCATGAGCTGCACATGGATTCAATTTACCAGTTTTTAACCCTTCTTCCTGGTGCCTGATCCGAGCACAGTTTGGGAGCTGGGACAGCTGGCACTGAGGTGCTTGGCTTTGGGTTTATTTTTGCTGCCTGTTTGTCCCTGTGCAAGCTCTGGCTCAGGTGTGTAAGGTAATCCAGGAGACACGGCTTGGGTGCATCCTGGGGAGAGGGAATCAAAGCTTTTCCAGCTTCCTGGCAAAGGGTGGAACAGAGGCAGGGCTGGGAGCAGGTTTGCTTTGATGAAAACATAGCAGCCTTCCCACTGTGGCTCCCATCGGGGAAGGTGTTGGAGCTGTGCTAGGACTTTTTAAAGGAGAGCTGTTTTTCTTGGCATAGCTCAAAAATTGATGGAAAGTCAGGGTGGAGCCAAGGGATTTGGCATCATGGGAATTTCTCACACCAGCTTGTCTTTGTGTTGCAGCACCACAGAAGTGCTTTCTGCTGAGAGAAGCATTTACATCAGATGTTTATTTGAGACAGTGAAATTTATTCCAGTGAGTGATGATTGCCCAGAGTAAATGCAGTTCTTAGTAATGACTGTGTTGTTTCCAAAAGCATACCTAGCTCCTAGAGTTGCTGTTTGCCAAGTTGTTAGGGATCTAATTAATAATCAGTTTAAAACAAAAATGGCATTTCATATCAAGAACATAATGCATTTTCATCCCTCATTTTTCTCTTGATAACTGTTGAACAAAGATCACCAGCAGAGAGTGCTGGTGCTCTTCCAGAATGTGGCAGCAGCTTCTGAAATTGATTGTAAAATCTAATCAGACTTTGTTCCATAATTCTATTTTTAGTTTTTCATTTACATGAAAATGAAATGTTAATCAATTACCTGTAACTTGATATCTTGCTCTCTCTAATTATCAGTCTTTTTGTAGCTTACTACAGGGGAAAGATTGTTTTTAGGAGAACATCTACATATTCATAAAAATTCTAATTTGAAGCAGTTGTTTAAGAGAAATTAATCTCTTTTGTTTCATTATGTTTTTTGTACATAACATTTTTTTTCTCCTTTCATTTCTCTTCTTTAATTTCACATTCAGAATAAGCTGATTACTCTTCAGTACAGCTTCTGTGTAGCAGGGGAAGATGGTTCTGCTCCTGCAACTAGCAGAGCTCTTGCATGCACATGGCACTGTTTCACTGAGACCATACCTTTACCCTTCCCAGGCAATGCAAGGTTGCTCCCAGCCAGAGATTGCTGTTGGTTGGGCCTCTTTCATTTCTCACTTCTGAGTCTGCTTCTGACATCAGCATTAAAAACGAGTTGCAAGAGCTTTAAATCAAAGAGCACCCCCTCTCCCCCATCCCTGTGGTATTTATCAGTACAGCTGCACCATTTTAAGGCCTGGAGGCTTTGAAGAGGTTGGGCTTTTTGATATCAAATCAGCCATGGTTGTCCCCTCTTAGGCTTTATGATCATTGAAATATCAGGATTAGCAAGTCTGGTTTTTGCTGCAGAGCCTGCTGTGCATCTTGTTCGCTTGTAATTTCATACAATCTTTAGTCCTTGAGAGCAAACAAATACTGTGTTGAAGTTCAGTGCCTCCATGCCTTACTCTTAAAGCTCACTCTGGTCCAAATCCACTGGAAATTGAGGGAATATTTCAATTAATTCCAGCAGATTTTAAAGACACATCTCTTTTTAAGGAGACTTGAGAGGCAAGAGTGCAGAGGGAAGGGAGCAAGAGAGAAGCAAGGGAGATGGTCAACTTTCCTACATCAAGGTTGTTAACATATGATAGACATCAGATAAAGGCTTACAGGTCTGTGTTTGGGAGAAGAACAATGTCTAAGGAAATCTCTTTCTCGAGACCAACCTTATTTTGCCCAAACTACATTTAACTGTGGAACACTGGGATGTGAATGTGTTTAGGGCAAAGCTGAAACATTTGTTTTTCCATAGTTGGCAGTTGTTTACCGCTCTCCTGGATACACTGCTCTCTTCTGCAATTCTGCATAGAGAGGGGCCAAGGTTCAGCAGTTAGAATAATTCTCCTTACAGGTGGTACCTGATCAATCACCTCACGGGTGACATGTCACTGCTGACCTCTATATTACATTTCACTGTGGTGAGCTGTTCCTTTCCCCCCCTTCCTTGCAGGCCTTTTCTTCACCCCAGGAACCATGCTGCACTTGAGTTACAACCCATTAGAGGTACCTCCCAGACTGACAGACTTAAAACTCTTCACACACAGCAGCATGAAAAATCTTAGATGAGCTGGGGCTGTGTTACGGTGTAAATCACAGTAGACACAGGGCAGGAAGTTGGCTATGCAGAAGTTTCTGTATCAGTTACTTCCCTCCCAGAAGTTATGTGGTCATCAAAGTTTTATTGTGTAGAATTGGTGAAATAATACATTTGTGTGGAAAGACACAGGAGTTACTTAGTGAAGGTCAGAGGAATAAATAGTGTGTAACTGTTCCTGCTCGTGTGTTTGGAAAAGTAGAATTTTTCTAGCAATTCCACACATGTCAGGTTTGATGGTAGTAATTTCTGGTGCTGTTGGTCTGTGAATAGCTGTTGTTGCCATCTTGGTGAATGATAACTCATGTAATTCATGCCTCAGTCTCCTGTCTGATTCTGTTTCCCTTCAGAAATGGTAGCTGCTCTCCAGCTGTACCCAATGGCAGGACCCGAGGAAGCCTTTCAGGCTTTGTTACAGCTCAGGGCCGGATGTGGCAGCAACACCAAATCCTCTGTGTATGACTTAAAGATAGCCAGGGCCACCCTGAAGGTGCTGGGTGCTAAAACCAGGTGGTAAAACAGCAGCAAAAGCTGCAGTACTGCATGTCCAAGCTCACTGTGCGTGTGGGCAGCAAGGCAGGGCCTCTGCAAGTGCAGACTGAGCTCCCAGCCTGACTTTGGACCAATTGTCCAACCCTCCTGTACCTTGGTGCCTTCTGCACTCATTTTTTGGTGATTTTTAGAAGATTTTGAAATCTTTTAGTCTTGTTTTAATCTGTGTTCCCAAACATACTGGTTCGCTTACTTCCTTTTCTTCAATGAGTACCTGTCAAACTGACCTGGAAGTGTCCAAGGCCAGGTTGGATGGAGCTTGGAGCAACCTGGTCTAGTGGAATGTGTCCCTGCCCATGGCAGGGGGATAGAATGAGATGAGCTTTAAGGTCCCTTCCAATCCAAAGCATGCTGGGATTCTGAGTTTGGCTTCTATGACAAGAAATACACTCTCCCTTTTCAGAAGTGCCTATGCCTTGCTTCTGCTCACATTCCTGGCAAATATGCTCAGCTTCTCTTCTTAGGCTTTTTTACTATTTCCTGTATTACTGTCTCTTTACTGTAGGGTCATTATTTTGCCCAATAATGTATTTTATAGACAAAAACCCCCCTCACTTTGGTGGGGATGTTCTGTCTGGCCCCATGAGCTAAATGCCACTTCTGAGCCCTGCTGACACTTTATATTTATTTGCAAGAAGAAAAGCTCTGTTAAACTGGCCTAAGATCAGAGATCCATGGAAATTAATTCAAGCCCCTGTGCACTGTGCTGAGTGGATGCTGAACTGAGCTGTGGTGTGTCTGTACAGGAGGGATAATATCAGCAGCTTCCTGAGCTCCAGCTGCTGCGGACAAAGGGCGGCAGAGTTACAGCCATTCCTGGAGGGAGGAACTTTAAGATGGAGGAATTTTCAAGAATGTGAAGGACAACCTCTTAAAAAAAATTGTAGGTGGAGCAATTCCAGGTTTTCCTCAGCCCGGGATTTATTCTCCTACTTTGAACTAGTTGCCGTTGTAGCTCTTATCTTTTGTGCTTTTTAGCACAACCACCGTGACCTTTGTGTGATTGCATAAATTGGCCCCAGCACGCTGGAACAGTTATTAGGAACCCCTTTCTTGTGTTGTTTCCTGAATTCCCACATTGTGGCGTGATGTGTGTATGGAAACTGCTCGCTTCCTCCGCTGGCAGCCGTTCAGATGTGCTGGAGCTCCTGAGCACCGGGCTGGGCGGGGAGCTGGGTGAAGGGAGGATACAGGGGGAGAGTATTTTAAGGAAGAGAATTTGGATTTCATGCAGCTTTGTTCTTTTGCAGTTCTGATAAGGCTGGTATCTCCAGTTGTGTGGGTTGAACATGAGCAGTGCTCCTGGAATAGGCAGCAGAGGAGCCGAGGTTAACATGCCTCGGGCAAGGCTCGCTGCTCCCCAGTGCCTGCATGAGGCAATAGTTGTGCTTTGCTGATGACTCTACCTCCTCTCTTTACTCCCATATTTTCTTTGAGCACGTGGGAGGGAGACAGGATGTGTGACTGAAGCACAGTTTATAACTCTTTCCCTCACTCTAGATGTGCATTTCCCTTACAGCGCTGCCCCACAGCATCCAGCAAATGTGGGCTTCAGTAGCTGCTTCTGCACTGCCTTTTTTTTCCCCTTTGGTGCTTCAAACTATAAGGTTATGGGATGTTAATGAGCTGTTTACATGTGTTTCTACATTTCTTCCATTAAAACATTCCAGTGAATGAATGTTGATTATGAGGGGGGAAAAAATAGATGTTTATAGATGCTGCATTTGGGATTTCTGTAATTTGACTTCCTGAGTTTTTGTCCAAAGTCTTTCTTTTCAATGTTAAGAGTTGGGAATGTCGGAAAGGATTTATTTGCTCAGAGTGATTAAAAGGTAAATGGCTGAATCATGCCATCTCTCCTCACAAGAAGGCCAAATTTCACAGTGCAAGGATTTGACATGTGGCCAGTTTTGCACTTTCAGTTCTTTTTTGGAAACTGGTGGCATCTGAGGCCCAAGCCTTACCAAATTGGGGCTGCTCAGTGGGCTTCATATTTGCATGATCAGGCCTTTATGTATTAATCAGCTGTGGACACACTGTGAGAGCTGCATTCAGTTTTTTGTTTCACTCCTTTTTGAAATTACAAGGTAATGACCAGGAGCCAAGTGGAAGCTGTCACTGGGAGATTGTCCTCCTCGGGAGTTCAGGACAGGAACGACCTCACTGGGGGAGGATTCCAGTGCTCCCTATGCAAAAGCTGGAGGAGGAGGTGGATTGTGAGAAAGGCAGGGTACGATTATTTGTACACAAATAAGTCCCAACTGAAGGACCAGTTTGTTATCTCTTGGCCTTGTTTAGACTGGGGATTTGCCCTGATTACAGGGATTGGGTGAGAAGTTGGTGTTGCTTAGCCCATTTCAGAACAAGAGCTTTGCCTCTCTGATGCAAAGACTGGTTCCACTGCAGAGCTGACTGTGTTACTGCCATTACTAATCCTCTGTTAGCTCTTCCAAAACATGACTGCATTAGGTCTTTCTTTTTAGCAACATTTTGGGATCCTTTTACAGGCTTTTGAATGGGGACACATGCACAAAGGTGATGTGTTCATGCTTTGCTGTAAAGGTTATGGAATGTTTGAAGCTAAACTGTTTTAGGAGTTGAAATTCCACAGTGTGATTCCAGGCACTGAAGACTTCAGCAAAAGCCACCTCTGAATGTGGCCACCATCTTTTTATCATGTGATAAAATGCCGAAACACAGCAAAATCAGAGTTGTATTCCGGGAGAACAACAAGTGTCTTCAGTCTCTTCTTTCCACTCCACACTGACCATTATTTCCCGCTGTGGCGGAGTAGTAGCAGTCTGTGGATATTTCCTATTAGGATAGCCTGAGCTTTGGAAGATCACATGATGTACATTTTGGTTTTAAGGAGAACATTATATACAGGGATCTCCTTTAATACCCTGCCTATGTGCAGTTAGCATGATCATTTCTTGCCATACTTTTCATTTATTTTCAGCTTTTGGCCAGTGAAAAGGAGAGTGAGTCCTGGGCTGGCGTACGTTGATATATATCCATTTCACTCCAGTGGCTTGGCAGCTTGGTTTTGATGGGGCTTCCACAGGTGCCCAAGTGGCTCCTCCCGCAGAGGGACCAGGGCTGTCCTGGGGGCCACTGGGCAGAGCATCACTGGCCAGGTGAGGGAGGGGATTGTCCTGCTGTGCTCTGCACTGGGGTTTTCTCGCCTCGAATGTTTTGAGCAGTTTTGGGCACCACAATATAAAAAAGACATCAAGCTTTTAGAGAGTGTACAAAGGAGGCCACGAGGATGGGGAAAGTTCTAGATGGAAACTCTTATGAGGAGTGGCTGAGATCACTTGGTTTGTTCAGCCTGGAGGAGGCTGTGGGGAGACTCACTGTGGTCTTCAACATCCTCCCGAGGGTCAGTGGAGGGGCAGCTCCGATCTCTGCTCTCTGTGAGCAGGGTCAGGAGCCAAGAGAACGGCTGGAGCTGTGTCGGGGAGGTTTAGGTTGGGTATTTGGGAAAGATTCTCCCCTCGGAGGCTGCTGGGGCACTGAACATGCTCCCCAGGGCTGGTCACGGCCCCAAGGCTGCCAGAGCTGCAGGATGCACACGCTCTCGGGGATGCACAGGGTGGGGTTGTTGGGGCGTGTGTGCAGGGCCGGGACCCGCAGCGGCTGCTCGCCGTGGCTGCCGTGCGGCTCGGGCCGGTCCGTGTGTCCGTGTGTCCGCACACAATAGCGGCGGGCGGGCGGAGCGGAGCGGAGCGGGGGCGGTGCCGCGGGCGGGGCGGGCCCGGGGGCGGCGGCGCTTCCTGCCCGCCCCGGCCCAGCGCGTCCCGCGGGCCGCCCGCGCCCACAGCAGCGGAAGGAGGCGGAGGAGGGAGCCGAGCCGCCCGTGCCGTCCGCTCCGCTGGGCTCCGCTGGGCTCCGCTCCGTGCCGCCGAGGCTGCCCCGGTGCCGCTCCGCCGCCGCGCACAGGTAACCGCGGAGAAGCAGCGAGCGGAGCCGAGCCGAGCCCGCCCGGGCGCGATGCCGCGGGCCGCCCTTCGCTACCGGGGCCGCGGGCGCTGCGACTGCCCCGGGCGGCGCTGCCACTGACAGCCGAGCTGCCACCGCCGGGACGCGCGGACTTTCCCCTCTTTGTGTTTATTCTGCCGCCCTCGAGGTACCGCTATCCTCCTCCCAGCGACCGCGGGCAGGTCCTGGCTGACTCTGGGATTTTTTTTTTTTTTTTTTTACCCTTCCAGCTCGATTGCCTGTTCTGAAAGTATATTTATTTATAATAAAAGAGAAAGTCGAGCCACAAATCCAGTTCGTATCACATTCCCCGTTCTGTGGAGTCCGGTTTATTTCTGCGGTTAAAAAAAGTTTACTCCCCCTCCTCCAGTTTTATTGACACTGAGGATGAAGAAGGGTTTGCAAATGAAAGCGCCTTGAAATACAGCATCTTTTGGAGACAGCTCTGCAGTTCTCCAGCCCGTTAAATCTCGAATTCCACCCTTTGCCCCTGCTGAATCCACTGTTCTGCCCTTTACTCTCTGGGGTAAAAAACCAACCAACAACAACAAAAACCCGAGGGGAAAAAGAATACCTTTGGCAGCAGGGAAGCTTTGTGTGACTGACCCAACGAGCTACAAGTGTCCAGTTTCTGAAAAGAAGAAAACCCTTTTGTCTTCAGCAGATCAGTAGGTAAGAGATGTGCTCATGCTGCAAGGGACTCGGCATTCTTTCTTCAGTCTAAACCTGGGAGTTAGACTGGCTGTCTTCTCTGTCAGCTTTTGTCCATCACTTCTCTCTCCTGTAAAGTTTACTTTTCATCTTGCAAAATTCTTGCAAAAAAACCCCCAAAAAATACACTCATCCACCTATTTCACCAATGGTAGTAAATTGCCAAAATGAATAGTGGTGTACTTGTGTGTAATTGGATTGAGTAAAACTCGGTGGAAGTCGCTGAAGTGGGTTTGTGTCAGGCTGTGTTTGAAAGCAGCCGTTTCTTGTGGTGCTCTTTTCTTTTGAGAAAATAATTGCAGTCATTGTGCTTGTAATCCACGTGTTGAGATTGTCTTTGCTGGTCGTGCTCCACAGAGGAGCACGTATGTGCATTCACATGTGCATTTATGTATCACACGTGCAAACAGGGCTGCCACGATCGACTGATTTCTTGTTTCACATTGGAATTTGTTTTACATTAAGTGCTTTACTGCTGTGTCACAAGGTGTAAAAGTGTTGCACCCATAATTAACACGCCTTAACAGATTATTGAACATGGTCAGGAGCATGCTTGGCACTGCGCAGAGTGAATATGAGGGGATGTTTTCTTTGTTTTGTGATTTTTTTTTTTTCGAAGTAAGACTGAAAACTCAGCAGGGACATGTGCACATAATAACTGGATGGAGGCCCAGTCTCTGTGCAGGGAAACATATTTTGCAGAATACTTCTTTCTGTAGGGGCCGAGTGCTGAGTGTGTCCTGGTTTACAAGTGATAATACCACAGGGAATGTCTCATTTTCCTTCTCCCCCAGCTCTGTATCTACATTCCTCCTTCCCCTCCTTCCTTCTTTGCTACCAGCCATTTCTGCAAGGGAAAGACCCGTGGAATTTTGTGTGGCTAGTAGTAGGAGTCCTTGTGTCAGGGAAGATTGTATTGTTCCCTGTGGAATCACACAGCATCCCCCAGCAGGAGGAACTGCGTGTTCATGTGGTGAAACCAGCCTTGACATCGAGCTCTTCCCCACTGCGTGGGTTTTTCCTGTGGATGATACAGGAAATGCTACATATTGGTCTGTCCTGCTCCCTGTTCCTCCTTCTTTTTTAAGGTTTTTTTTCCCTTCCTCTTTCCTGGGGGGATTTCTGTGGGAAAAGAAAGCAGAAAAGTTGGGACAGCAAGTCTGAGCTGCTGGACCCTCTGAGAACTGGGGGTGCCTCAGTCTCTGCTGAGGTGCAGCAGCCAGTGGGGCACCTTGTGAGGAGCCTAGGGCAGGTGACTGACCAGAATCCATCCTGGGGCAGAGGACAGGGCATTGGTTTTGGCCGCTGGCTCACATTTTTCTGCTACCCTTGACTGTTTCTGAGCACTGAGCCTTTCTACCAGGTCAGGGTGGGAACACAGGAGCTGTGTTCTCGAGCTTTCCCTACACCCTCGTGCTGCTCCCATGTGAGTGATGGGCAGCATCACGTTGGTTTTTCAGGGCTGCTATGAAAACATGAACCCTACCATCAGGACCATGACCCTGTTAAATCTCTGGGTCAGACTTTCACCAGGGTTACCTCAGTGACTGCTCCTCGAGGGAGTAGGGTCATGAGCTGACCCTGGAAAAATTTGTGCTGTAGCTGAAGTTGCAGGTTCATCTGGGACACCTGGTCTTCCTCTCTTTTACTTCCAGGACACTTATTTGCAACATAACCCTGTCCATCAAAGATTCCTGGGAGCCACAAAGACAACATAGAATGATTTATTTTTCTTGAGGAAAGGGTGGGATTTCTAGATGGAGGGAATGGGGGTGCCTGCTCATCCCACAAGCTCTTTGTCTTTAGGATTCTGGAGGTGTTTTGCAGGCAGCGCTGGCTGCCCTGGGGAGGGGGCTGGCAGAAGGGAACTGGGCAGTGTGGAGTGGGCAGAATGGGCCACGTGGTGGGACGTGGGATTGGAGTTTGCCATGACACTTATTTAAATTGTGCTGGCTGGTTAATGTGCTGGTAGCGTGGTTCATCATCCTGCCTGTTCCTGGTGACACATGGCATCAGACTGTGCCATAAACGTGGGACAGTCATTCCCCTTTCCTGAAGCACACTTCGGACTAATGCTTCGTAGCAGAGAATGCCACAGCTGGGCCACAAGGTTTTCATATGCCTTTGATACAAGTGTATAAAAATTCTCTGCCGCCTCTAATACAGCTCAAAGGGCAGCTGATTTAGACGTGCCTAAGTGTTGAGGTCAGGAGATCACATTCCATAGGTTACTAGATGAAAGTGCTTCAAGAGGACATAGCATAAATATTTGATTTATATAGAAGGGATTGGTGCAAATCCTTTTGTTCCTTCCACAAAGATGTTCTGGAGGAAAAACGCTGTTAGGAGGAAAAAAAAAAAACCAAACCCACGGAACAACAGAAAACTTGTAACTTCTTTGTGCTAGAGGAAGCTGGATGGTAACATAGTGTAGTATTGCTGAATTCCACTAAGGTTCTTCTCGTGGGATACACCGTCTTGGAGAACACTGAAGGGAACTAATGTTTTTAAGTGTAAAATGACTCATAATGCATGGGCTCTTGAGGTTGGGTTTAGCATTGTATGCAAACATTGCCAGCTGGTGGGGATCTTTTGGGATAAATAAGAACTATATTTGTACAAGGAGGCTTGAATGATGCATTTCAGATGCATCCTGATTAGCATAAGCTATTCACTTTGCAAAAGAATAGCCAGAATCCCAGAAGTGGAGATAATTTAATAGTTCTCTTGTTCTCTTTAGTCTGTCTTGCATCAGTAGACTGACCAATCTTTTTGTTTATTTAGAAATAAGGTTGCACTGCTTTGCTGCCACATTTTCCTAACCATGACAGTGAAATTGAGAATTTGCAACCCCCCAAGTTCTCAAAGCATAAATGCTTCTCCCACTTCTAGCCCTTCCTTTTGTTTCCAGTTGAGTGTAATGTGATTTTTTTTTTTTTTTTGGTGGCTATTTTGATAGAACAACTTGCACCATTTAATTCTTCCTAGGGCTCAGCACAATGATGCCTTGCTCCATGGCTGGGGCTCACTGTCACTGCAATGAACAAACAGCTCAAGTAAAATTCGAGCTCATTAATGCTTAATTTTCTTAACATGGAGCAAAATCTGAGTTTGGTGTAGATTGCTGCCATATTAATGTATACACAGGAATAGGTCTTCAATTTTAGAATTATCAACAGTCCAAGAGTGTGTTAATGTATAAATACTTCTGGCAGTGAAAGAATTTGTCTGTTTATACCCCTGGTGGGGCAGAACTCCTCGTGCAGTTCTTGCTTCTTTCTTACTGGTGGTTATTAAAGAGCTGCAGAGCTCTGCCCTGCTGGGAGGACAAAACCAATATAATAGAGTTCTTACACGTTAAGAACATGCATTAAACTAAAACCTGGCTCCAAACACCTGTAAATGATGCGATTCTCTGCTTGGTGCAGAATATGTTATGTGTTGGGTTCTGTTGTGAATTAAAAAGAAAACTATGACCTTGTTCCTGGCAAAAGGTTCTTGGATTAATAGATGTTCCCACTTTGGGCTGAAGTGTAAATGCTTTCAGAATAAAGTAAGATGCCTGTTTTCCCCCATCTGGCTGTCGTTGCACATTCCCACAGTTCAAGGTATTTTCAGACACTCACTTTTGAAGAAGTCCTCTCAAAGGGTTCCTAATCAAAGCAGCCTTATGGATTTTTTTTTTCTCCTTGCTATTGTGGACAATATAGTGGGAGTGGAATGTCCTTGGTTGCCAATGTTTGCTGCTAGGTATCCCCCTTCCATGGAGACCAAGTGTTTATAAAAGTGTGAGAACAGCCATTCTTGGGGATTGGCAATAAGGTCCAGGGCTCTCTTTCTCCTCTTCTGTCCACTGAAATACAAGAGAGGACTTGGTTCCTCATAGAAGTGTTCCAAACTGCCTATTGCTGGGGTTATACACTTTCAGGAAGCACTAGAGGATTTGTCAAAGTGATTTAGTCCATTGTGTTGAATCTGGGCCACAACCCATTTCTCTAAGCTCATTGCTTTCAGGAATTCTCTGCTTCTCTTACTTTCTGACGAGTAGTTACTTTCTAGGTTAGACTTCCACATACCCTTGTGCCTGATCCTCTCTGTGCACGTGCCCCATATGTGGCAGCAGCATCATATTGTAGATTTAAATCATTGTCTTTTATGAAAGAGCAGGCACATACCTGCCCTGTGAGTCCAGTCTGGCTGCAGGAGTTGTTAAACCCTTTTATACAGGAGAGAGTGTATTCCCAAACAGCTCTGGAATGCAGTGCTGGCCACAGGAAGAACTTCATCCTGCAGCCTCCATGGCCATACCTTCAGTCTTTGCAAAAGGTTCATGCTTTGGACAGATCTGAGACTGGGATTGTGTCCATGTGAAAGTAATGGACTGTATGGAGAACTCTGAAGTCAGCAAATATCCAAATTTTGCGTATTACCTGGCTCTCCAGAGTAGCCTTGAAATGTTGTCTTCAAGACAGAAAAAAGATCCAACAACTTTGGGGAAAACTAGTGTGAAGTTGTTTCTAGGAGCAATTAATTTTTAAATATGTAATTGAATCTTTTCTTACTGCCTGCTATGCCTGTAAGTGAAAGGAGTTTTTCGTGGTTGATGGAATTTGTGTTTACATGGACACTTGGATGAAATTTTTAAAGTAAGAATAGATTTGAAACTTACTTGTGTATAAATGGCCATTCAGGGCAAACCAGACATTTGATGTCAGTGGGAGCTCGGTGCCTGAGGAGTGAATAGGAATGGAAAATGAAGTATCATAAATAAAAAAAACCCTGTGAACAGAATTCAAAGGCCTATGGAAACAAACTTCTCAAAAAAAAAGGAAGTTTTCTTCTTCTTCTTTAAAATCTTGTCTTCGTAGAGTGGAGAGGTTTGTGTGAGGTGCTTGGCTTAGGTGCAGGAAGAACAGAACGTGTGTTGGAGCCTCCCCTGGTGCCTGGGGATGGAGCTGTGGCCATCCCTCGTGGTGGTTGTAGGATGTGGCATCCCTTGTCGTGGGCAGCTCCCGTAGGGCTTGGCTGGCCCTGGAAAAGTGAGGGCTCCCTCCTGTTCCCAAGAGCTGAGCGTCTCCTCTCTTCGTGGCAAGCAGTCTGCATTCTTGGTCCTGCAGAAGGGCTTCAGAGATAAATGCTGCCATTCATACTTGCTGCTTTTTTACTTTCTCGTCCTCTCTGAGAATGACTCTTGTCTAGTTTGGTTGTGTCTCAGCTTAAAATAACCTTTTTTTTTTTTTTTTTAATACGAAATATTTGAAATTCCTTGGGAGTTTGGAGAGGCCTTTGGTCATTTTCCTCAGTAAAAACTGTTGGGCTATATAAGGTTCCACCAGTATTGGTCACAGTATAGAACCAGACTTTGTGTAAATGACAAAAAAGTTCACTGATCCAATAAAATTGGTTTTTGAAGGCTTATTTGTATTAGCAAAGCACTTACAGTGTCTAATAGTAGACTAAGATGTTGTTGAACAGTTCTCTTATATGAATGTTTATGAATTAAACTAGTTTAGGATTTTGTTTAATGAATTAATTAGCATTTGTAAGACCTTGTCTGAGAGTTGTGTCACAGAAATATTTTTTTAAAATGTTTTGTGTCTCTACACAACTTGGTTTTTGAAAGAATTACTTAATATATTAGGATTATTTACTGTAACCCTCAAGGAAAGTAATTCCACATTTCAGTGACTTTGTTCCCATCAGGGTTTGGTGGACCTTTCCTGCTGTTCTAATTTGGGTGGTTCTGTGTTCAGCTGAAACAAATTTGATTGCTTCATACTAGGGCTAGCCTGTCTTGTTGTGGGGCTTGGGAAAACATATCTTCCTTGTTTTCCCATTGTCTTTTTGAAAAGAAACAAAGCTGAAACCTCCTCTGTATTTTTGGAGAGCAGCATTTTCAAAACCAGTGTGAGATGGCATCCCTGCCTGTGCCGGGGGGTTGGAATGAGATGGGTTTTAATGTCCCTTCCAACCCAAACCAGTCTGGGATCCTGGGAGAGCCTGTGGAGGTGCACGAGGAGGTGGTAATCTGGAGTTTTCTGGAGTCATCACAGCTGAGTGCTGATGTTTGTATTGGGTAAAAACAAATTTGGAATGCTTTTTACTGTACAATGATGAAGCTTGAAGCGCCTAAGAGCCATTATGTAGCCTGTTCCACCCTTCCTTTGGGTAAGATCAGGGATCCGTGGAGAGCGGGCAGAAAAGAGCACTCCGAAGTTACATGGAAAAGAGCAGCTTTTGCTCTTGTTGAATTGGGATTGGGTGTGGAGCACTTGGATCTCCTTTAAAAAAAGAAAAAGCAATAAAAAAAGCTTAGCACCCCTGGGGGGAAGAGTGGATTTAGCATGTGTTGAAAGCCCAGTGGATTTCTGATTTGGGGGAGTAGGGATGGCAATAGAAACTGTGTGTGGGAAACTGCTGGCCCCATCCCCTGCTGCTCAGGGGATTTGAAGGGATGCTTCCATGGAGCAATCTCAAAAGGCTGGGATGGAGATCAGGGCCCAGGGTGGTGCTGGGGGAGGCAAACTGCAGGATGTGTTCCCTTGGGAGACCCAGGACAGCAGCCTGGAGAGGCCCTGGCACTGCATTCCTCAGGCAGGGGAGAGCTGAATGCATTTCCTGCACCAGCCCTGCTGGCATTGACTGAGCTCTGAGTGGGAGCAGGGAAGGTTAATCACCTTGGATTTGTGCTCAAGGAGCCATGTGTTACCTCTGGTTTCTGTGCATGAAGTTCATTTTGTTCATTAGAGCTCTAAATCTTTAACTATTTTTCTGCAGCTGCTGAGGATCCTTTGCAGAAGTATCTTCTCCAGCTGTAGGAAACACTCAGAAGGTTCCTCTGCCTTCTGCTTGCACAAGTCCTGGGATGCCAACATCCTTGATCCATTTAGGCAGAATCTGTGCTTGCTGCTCCTGTTACTACAGAAAATCTTTCTAGCAGTGATGGAGTTTATATTAGCAAGGAAGAAGTTGTGCTGGTGTGGTTTACATGAGGTTTCCTAAGCAATACACCTAAAACAAATTATTTCCTACTGTAACTGCATCTGTTTTAGAGTGGTTGCTGGAATACTTGCATTGAAAGAAATCAATTCCCTGAGTGACATAGTTGTGGCAACAAAAAACATCAATGTAGGCCAGGACTTAGCCAGTCATCACTGTGCTAAAATGAATGGAGTAATATCTTCCTCCCAGTGTGGTGGTGAGGCTCAATTAATCATCTTATAGGTAATTAAAGGTTTTTTACAAGGTGCACATGAAAAGCCCATGTGGTTACGATAAAAGAACAACACCAAAACCACTTTTATAACATCCTTGCTGTCTAAAATGCAGTGGGCTGGATCTTCTGTAGGGTTTTACTTTTAATTCATATTTTTAACCCGTGGTACCTGCTGAGATCTCTTGGTGGTGTTGGGCTATCCCAGTACTGCACTAGGTTTGTGCCCTTCTGTGGGCCACAGCATCTGTGACTGACAACTGGCAAGGTTACCTGTATTTTAGCTGTTTCTTTTTCTAAAGGAAACAAAAAGCAGCCCTTAGACCAGAGGAGGGGCCATGCCTGCCTGCTTTCCGGATTCTGTGGTTAGTCCCGTTAAATTCTGTGAAACTGCTTTCTGAAATAAGAAGAGCTCCTCCATATGGGGGCTTAAAATAGTTTAAATTGTGGTATTGCTAGGAAAAGCCAGAAAATTCCATGCTAAAGTTAGGCCGTAGTGGTTGTTTTCTTCCCTGCATCCTTCTCCACCTACATTTTTTTATTTGTGTCAACTTATGATATAAATTTTCAGGATGTCACAACTGACATAGGAGGAAAAACTACCTTAAGGTGGCACAAAATGGATGTATCTGTTTAGGGATAATATTTCCATTGTTTTCAGGAGTGCTTAAGCTTTTAGGTTCGAATTTTGACTTTATTTTTAATGTGGATGGTGATTCCAATCTTGGGTTTGTTTTTTTTTTTTTTTTTTGTTTTATCTCAGCAGCAATTAAAAGAGTCTGATCCTATCTGTAGGGACAAATGATGCACTGTCAACATTTTGCTCCCTTCTGATAATGCACATGAAACTGGTTTGCGTGTTTGAAGATTACATTTTACTCTCACATGGTTTTCATTATCTGAGAGCCCCGAGGAGAGGCCTGGACTAAATCAGGGAAGGAATGGAGAAACCACACAATGCAATGAAACTGGTGCTGAGGCATAGTTGGGATAGTTGTGGGACAGGGGCTGCTGACGACAGAAGCAGGGCGCTGCCTGAGTGCCAGCAGCAGCAAGAAGTGGAGCATTCGCAAAAGACAAAACAAAGCTTGATGTTGAATTAAAACTGCGGCTTGGGCTTGCAGCAATCCCCCAGTTCTGCAAGGATAATTACTGGAAATCTGCGAAATTTCAAGCAGATGAATCTTGCTCGGTCTGTGCTGGGAGGCAGCCTCTGAAATGAGACCTGGTGTGGCTAAAGCTGCCTGAGCTTGAGCTGGTTTTAGCAAGAGGACGTCTAAAAGGTGAGATCTTGGCCTTTCTGGAGTTGGTAGCAGAGCTCCCATTGCCTGTGCTGGAATTTGTGTTTCACTAATTATGCAGAAGTGGCAGTACCTGCCCATAAAGCGTTGTGACTCTGCAGATGCGTGAGCAGTGTTAGGTGGTGCTGCGTAACAGTTTAAGTAATTGAATGGTGGGATGTCTTCATGAAGAAATATTCTCAATAAAAACAGCTGGTTTTCCTATTAGACTGGTATATTCAGAATAAATCCTCCTGCCCCTGTGACTTTTAAAATTTTATGGAGGAACTTGAAATTCCATAGCATTCTTTTCAAAATGCTTAAAAGCCATGACACATTCCTATTTATACCGGGCTTTCTAAGTGTTTATTCTTCTCTCTTTTTTTTTTTTTTTTCCTTTGTAATATAAAGCCTAAATTATGTTGGTGAAGATTATAGGAACTTCCCTGTGAAGAAATTGATACTTTTTAGTGAAGGGAGCAGTAATTCAAAGGTCAAGTAAGGTCTTCTCAGTTTTTTCCTTTGAGATGTTATTTAGAGGGGATCTTCCCATGTTGATGTCTTGACTTATTTATCTCCAGCCAGGCCAAGCAACTCACTCCCTTTTCTTCAGGCCTGCCAGGCTTCCCTGTGCCTGGTCCCAGTGACATGAGTGTTTGAGGGCTAGGGACAGTCTAAGCCTTGCTCAGGTGGACTCAGTTTGACTGGGAGAGTTGTTAAAACTGGGACCAGTCTTTGGTTGTTCTAGTGGCCTCTCGTTGCTGTAGCCCGATGATCTAATACAATGGGTATGCATCTTATTTGCCCCCCTCCGGGTGACATTGTTCTTGTTTTTCGTTAAAAGAAGGAAGTTTTTCTTGTTTGCCCGGTGACTCTGCCCTTCTGGAATGAAGATGAGTAATGCTGGCAGCACTCCATGCACCTGCTCGGTGCCACCCTCCGGGATCACCTGAGCCACGGGCAGCAGATGGAGGCAGGCAGGGCCGGGAGGGCTGAATGGGAGCTGGGGAGGTGTTTATGGTTGGAGTCTGGAACCTCCTCCTGGTTAGGAGCAGGTGCTAAAGTGCTTTCACAGTGCTGGGACTTGCTGAGTGCTGCCTTGCAGGTCTGGGTGTTGGCGCCAGACGTTGGGAACATTTATTCTCCAGGACTATCCTGATGTGTGTTCCCTCCCTTCCTCCTCCTCTTCCTCGGGTAGGACTGAGAGGAAGCAAAGAGCATTCAGTGATAACCTGCAGTATTCATTGAATAATTTGGGACCTCGCCTCTGAGTCCCTGGTGCTCCCAGCCACTTCAGAGTGAGTGTGTGTGCACAACAACCACAGTTCCAGTGATCTTGGAGACACCCAGGCTGAGTGAATTCTGCAGGATCAGGGATCAGCCTGCGGGGTTTGCGTGGGCCATGGAGCAGCGGAGTGTTTCCATTACCCAGGGGGTGACTCAGCATGGGAGCATTGCCCGGGGACCTCACAGCTGGTCCTGTCCACACTGTCTCTGTTTCATGTCCCCTCCTCTATTATAGAGTGCAGGTCTGTCTGAAGGTAACCCTGCACCTAAAAAACCAGCCTAAAACCTCATCTACCTGATAGCATCCCATCCCCTGCTGCCAACCAGGATGGGCAGTATCACGAGCACATCCTTTAAGAAAAAACACAGAATTACTTTGCAGAATTTGCATCTGGAGTTTGAAGTCTGTCACTGGATTGTTTCAGGTGTGAGTGACACAAAACTTCGGAGTAAAACTGAAAGTGCTTAACTGTACTTCAGCCCTGATGAGGTGGTGAACCTGTTCCCATCCCACCTGATGTGTAAGCTAATTAGCTCCTTGGCTAAGCAGTAATTCTGGGCAAGTATGCACAGGCTGTCCTCACAGGGACTCTTGCATTCCTCTTCGTTTCACAAGCTAAAGAAAGATGCTTCTCTTTGCTTGTGAGGTTATTATTGCTCCATGCAGGTTAATTGAGCTATAGCATTAGAGCCACTCATCAAACAGTGGTGAGTCGCTCACTTGTCTAAGCTTGTTTATTTTTATAATGCTGGAAAATATTTGCATGCTGTACAGAAATGTGCTGCTTTGGTTCCCTACAGCCTGGCAGTATTATCATTTTAAATTCTTCATTAATCTTCCTTCCTCACGAGGGACTGGCAAGGTTCCTGTGCATAATTACATGATGTTTAAGACAGAAGCTTCAGCTACTGGGTTTTTTACACAATGCCCTGCAAACATGAGGCTTTTCTTCCTTAAATAGTACCTACACTACCCCCTTTTATGCCCGTTCTTGATCTCAGCATGGTGCAGCACTATTTGCAATTCCTGTGTTAGTTCTACCAGTTCTAGGTTCTGATGTTTCCTCAAGAGCTTTTCCCTCAAGTTACCAGGAGTAATTTCAGACCAGAGGTTAGAATGAGGTGGAAGATGATAGAGCTGTGATGCTTGGGAGCAAATTGCAAAATTGCTTCAGCCTGGGAAATCTCACCGTGGTTCCTTGGATGAGATTTGATCTAAACCTGATTTCTCCTCCACTGGAGAAGGTGTTTCTGGGCTTTGTGGCAATGGAGAGTGCACTATCCAATCCATACAGTTTGGCAGAGTTGTTGGCAGTCTGATTTCAGCCTATCCATCATAATAGATGTAGGCTAAACCCCCAAATACGTCAGTTTAAAGTATCTACAGAACCTTCCCAATTTCCTTCCAGCTCTATCATAACAACTTTTCCAGTGCATCTCACTAATTTCCATCTTTGGCACACTGAAAACCGAAATTGCTGGAAGAGCCTGACACAAACAGAGTTTGGTGTCCAAATAAATAACACATGGGCTTCAGCACCGATAGTACTGTTCATTTTTGTGTTTAGTTAATAGAAAAGTTAACTCACTAGTTCTGCCAGGAGTTTCCAGCCTGCTCAGAAAGCAGATTCCAGAAATGCTGCCACCCAAATTAGTTGCACAAGATTTTCTTTGTTAATAAAAATAATGGGATAAAACTGGAAAAAAAAGGCTACAAGTCAATATTTAAATAAAGCGGATTTGTTGGCCAGAATATCCTTATGTTGTATCTCAGCCCACCTTTTGCTTTGGATTTCCAGGTTGATTTCTTGTTTACACCCACACTAAAATTAGTAGTATTCAGGTCTGGCAAATGTTTTCAATGTGAACTGTGCCCTCCCTCCATCAGCTCAGCAGAATGAGCTGGTAGTGCTGAGGAGTGAAGCTCTGCGTGTGAAATGGTTCCTGGAGCATTTGAAGGAGTTAAACATGCACAGATTGGATTTGTCTGTTGAAAAAAAAATCTTTAAGGCAGAGAGGCAGAGTCTCAAGCTGGGTTGTATCTTTGTATTAAAAAAATAAACAAGCCCCCTCCACCTCCTTAGATTTTTCCAGTTGAGACAAAAGAAATCTTTGGGTGGAAAGGCAGCATCATATTGCATAATAAAAGCCTTTTTATGCTCTAATAAAAAGGTTGCTCAGGGCAGCTTGGTTTAAAAAAATAAAAAAAGAAGAGTCAGTGATGATTCTGGTGTGAGGGGGATGAGGAATCCTTAACTTCTGTTGTGCAACACTGGGAAAAGAGGCTAGAAATTGCTCTAGTTATCTGCTATCTTTAATGCCTGGTTTAAAGGTTCTTTACTGCATATTTGCTGGCAGCTGCTTTCAATATATCCCTCTTGAGCTAAGTCACCAGTTAAGAATTTGACATTAGCTGCTTTTTTCAACCACCATCTTGAAGTACCACACCACACAACACTGCCTTGTTCTCTCCTTAGATATTGTTCATGTGCCTTGAAATTGCTGTTGACACCTCAAGTATTTAACTTGCAGATCTGAGATAGTTTTTGTTGGGTGTGGATTTGTGCTGTAATAAGTCAGAGACAGAAGTATCCATGTCTGCATTCCTTCACTACATCTGTTCACTTTATTTTTTGCAACATTCCAGGAAATTAAGTTAAATTATACATATCAGTGAATATTTTTAGTTTCACTAGTTCTGTTTTCATTGCCTTTCCTTTAAGTATGAACACACTGAGTGCACAAATATGTTCCACATCTTTTGCAATTGCTTGTTTTTTTCTTTAGGACACCTTCAGGAACTGCTTCTTGTGAGAATGCCTAAATAGACATTGTTCTGTATTCTCCTGCTTCTCCCCTCAATGGTTAAAGTTTCTTTACTGCTTCATATTCTGAAAGAGAAAAGTACCATAATTAAAGAGCGTTTTGGGAATTAGAGCTGTGCTCTGCTGTGTATTTCTGGCATAAACTCTGTCAGTGTCCTTTTCTTCCCCTGACTTTCCCAGTCTGTAAAATAAAGCTAATATTCACAAACTGATCATTCTCACAGTTATTTCTGAGGCACGGTGTGTTGAAGTTGATCAAGCATTTCACCGTGTCACTGTCCAGCAGAGGATTTCTGCTGACATGACACAGTTCAAAATACTCAGCACCACTGACAAAGGAGACATAAGCATAGGACATCCTCCTCTGTGCTGCAGCTTTCATTCTGAGCAAAAAGTAAAACAATGGAGTTAAAGAATTAGCGGGTTTTAATCACTGTTTCACTTGGAGGCACAGATGGGACAAAGCATTACTTGGCAACATTTAATCTTGGAGCAGAAATGGTCATGATTAAAGCAGCAGCTGGAGTAGATTGCTGGGGACATGGGAGTTCATTCATCCTAAAGAGATCAAAATTGTTGGGCTCTGGGAGAAAACAAGAAGCTACAAAAGGAATATCTGAAATATGGGCCAAGGTTTATTATTTCTAGGGTCTCATGTGCTGATTAAAATGATGTTTTTAATGCTTCCCTCAGAGTTATTTTGGGAGCGAGGAGAGTATCAAGTGATCTGGCCTGCTGAAGAGGAGCCTGAAGCCATCTCTGAGTGGAGATCTTGGATTTGCAGGAGGAAAGCTGAGTGTGTCCCCCCATGTGGCAGAACTGCTCCTCCTTACCAGGGAACTCCAAGTGAAGGACAAAGGTATGTGCCACTTCAGACAGGATTTCAGAGGAGTCACATTCCAGGTCAGCTAACAGGGCCTGAACTCCTGCAGTGGTGAGCAGCCTGGAATGAGGTGGATTTTAACTTTCTCTTCATTAAGGTTTGCAAAGGGTTTTTGTCTGCTCCATGTGAGTCCTTGTGTTGCAGGGGTTGGCTGGCCTGAGGGAGCAAACAGGGAGATTGTGGACATGCAGCACAAAGCAGACCCTTCAGGCCTCCTGATTCCTGCTTCTGCTGCAGAACAAACTGTTGGGAGCAAGTTACCTTCTGCAAAGGGACAATGTTATACAGAAAAAAGGTGTCAAAATAAAATGCTAGAACACCAACACGTGTTCTGCTGTCAGGGCAGAACCACAGCTTGGCCAGCGGGTAAGGCTTACTCCCTATTCTGAGCTGTTCTAGCTCAAAAGTAGCTCTGCTTTCAGTTACATGTCTCAAAGGTATCATTAATTTTTGATGCTTCAACTCATGCAAGGCCAGTGGGCCTGAGTTTCCATGACACACTCCTGACTCCACTGGGAGACTGAGCAAAACGTAATTGCTGTTGGTCACTGGCTTAATCTGTACTTAGGATGTGCCTGACATTGGCTCTTTGTGTTTCTCTCATTGGGACAAAGTGTTTTTTCCTGCCACTCAGAGGTCTTTTTCTGTTCCTTAGATCAGACAACTCTTTTTCCTCCCCTTGCATTTGCATGCATTCCGCTGAGGATATTTAGATGTGTGAGGATTTGGTTGCCTTTGTATAGCAGGAAGTTCCTGAGTCCTCACTTGCACCGTGCCTGGGGTTTTCTGCAGCAGGGAGAATAGGTGCTGATCTCACTCTGGGTGCTTCATAACTCTGAAAACCTGTTGGCTAACTAGGTATTCATTAATTGCTGTATCTAAGCTAAGAGATTTCTTTACTTCTTTTGAACCATACGCTATCTCAATGGGCCTCTTTTTTGTTTTTTCTTTCCCTTAAAACTGACAAGTTGCTGATTCCACACTTTAATCCTTGTCTGCCTACAAATATGGGAAGTGTATTTCACTGTTGGTAATTCTAAGTATAAAGCAAACAGGTTTCAGGCATTTTTACCATCATCCTGTGAATTCCACGTCTCCTTTTTGCCCAAGATGCTGTCTGAGGTATTTGGCATGCATCCCTACAGCTTGCAGTCGATTGATTTGCCTATAAACTTTCAAGTCACCTTTCATCACCTTTATAAGGCTTTGCCCCCCGGGCATGCAAGTCCTTCTTAGGTCAAGGGCCTTGATGACCCCCATTGTTACGGGAACCTTTGGTAATCTAACCTGCTTTTTTTCTGTATTTCAAGCCATTGCTCTTGAATATCTCTTGCCCGATCCACTCAGGCGCTAATAACCGTGTCTCCTTTCCTTAGGTCAAGGGCAGCTTCTACATTCCACCCAAAAGGCACCACAGTTTGAGATGAGGAATTCAGAAGAGCAAGCAGCTACGACAGTTTTACAGCGCCTGCTGCAGGAGCAGCTCCGATACGGGAACCCAAATGACAACCGCAACCTTCTCGCCTTACACCAGCAAGCCACAGGGAATGCCCCCCCTTTCAGCAGCACTGGCAGCCCGGCCTCTCAGAACGAAGGGCTGAGCTCCCAGGACCACCAGCTCGTGACTCATGCTGCCCGCCAGGAGCCCCAGGGCCAGGAGATACAGGTGGACAACAGCATCATGGAGAAGCAGCTGTCGCCGCGGCTCCAGAACAGCGAGGACCTCCCGACCTACGAGGAGGCCAAGGTGCAGTCGCAGTATTTCCGGGGCCAGCCGCACGCCAGCGTCGGGGCGGCCTTCTACGTCACGGGCGTCACCAACCAGAAGATGAGGACTGAAGGGCGGCCCACGGTGCAGCGGGTGAGCCCGGGGAAGGTGCACCAGGACGAAGGACTGAAGGACCTCAAGCAAGGCCACGTGCGCTCCCTGAGCGAGAGGCTGATGCAGCTGTCCCTGGCCACCAGCGGGGTCAAGGCCCACGCGCCCGTCACGAGCGCGCCGCTCTCCCCGCTGTCCCCCCTCTCTCCCCAGCAGTCCAGCGACCCTTACAAAAATTCTGGCTCCAATGAGTTCTACAAGAACTCGGTGCAGCCCCCTTCCCAGGCCAGCATGAAAGGAATGGAGCAGCGGGGGCCTCCCCCAGAGTATCCTTACAAAAACGTGTCCACCCCGTCTATGAACTGCAAACCTCAGGACTCGGGGCATTTCTATAGTGACCATCGCATGAGCCAGCAGGGAAGATCTGATGGGCCTATGATGAGGTATCAGCATCCCCCTGAGTATGGGTCAGTCAGGTAAGCAAGACCTTAAAACAAACCCCATCACAGCCACGTAGGGAAAGACAATATAACACTCAGTCCATCGCCGTCACTCCTGAGGCAGGTGTTCCTTCAGCAAAGACTCCATCTTCATTATGTGAGATGACACATTGTGTTCAGCTGCAGACTGTCTGGAAGGACTGTTACCAAGGCCTGACTCTTTTTTACCAAAAAAAAAAAAAAAAAAAAAAAAAGTCCAAAACAAGCCAACTCGATTTTATGGTATGGGGAAGTTTAATGCTGAGGCTCCAGAGCCTCACAAAAGCTTTGCTACAAAAGCCAAAGTTACGGTGTGATTCATTGTAGAAACTTGCAGTTGCTTTTTGCAAGACTTAAGCTGTACTTTAATTACATCTGCCAGACAAAGATTTTTCTTAAAACTGCATCACATAGGAAAGGAGAAAGTGAATGAAAGCAACAACAGTGCAGGTAGCAAAAATCACCTCTGAGCTTCCTGTAGAGTTTTTAAAATTTTAATTTCAGTGGACTGAAGTGTGGGAAAGGAAAATGGTGTATGCTATGTGCCCCGTCCCAGATTTGCTTGTCCAGCTTTTGCTCATTTTTCTTGCATCATTTGAAATCTCAGCCTGTTCTGGTTCCCTCTAGATAAGGAGCTGGATTTGGCTTAAGCCAAACACTGATGTCCATGTGGGAAGATGAAGTTTTATTAAGGTGGGCTAAAACCCCAGCTTTACTTTACCTGTTCCCATACCACCTTGTCTCTGCCTGACACCAGGTGGGATCTGGTGTAATGATTTTGGCCTCATTCTGAAGCTAAAAGGGTAATTCAGAGGAACTACAGGAGGATGTAAATGGAGAGGTCTCTGTGCATTTGTGTTTGCACATTTTGAGGGGAGCATGAAGAAACCAGTCAGTATTTGGGAGCAGAAACTGAGCTTTAGGGAGTTTGAATCTGCTCAGAACCTTCCTAGCCCTATGAGGAGCTATTTTCAGAGTTTGTCCACCATTGTTTGTGATCTGAAATGACTTCAGCAGCATACAAGCCTGATGAAAAGGCCCTTTGATCTGGCTAAATAAATAATAAAGAGGCCAGGAAAAGGGGAAGAAAGGGTTTAGGGGGGTAATGATTGTAGAAACTCGTTGCAAATGTTTTTGCAAATTCAAAGGCCTCAAACCTCTGTGCACACGGGACAGGGAAACTGCTCCTCGATGGTTCAGCTGCATCAGAAATACTCATAATATTATATGCAGTGAGATGTAGCCTGCTTGCTGTTTAAGGGAGAGGTATTTGAAAACACGCCAACAGTCAGCTCCTCTAGACAGGGTGATTTTTGTCTGTATTGGATGGATCCTGGCTGCTTTGAAAGAACATGGTGGGGGGAAGGAGGGGGAGGAGAAAGGTTCAGCTGGCAAGGTTTCCAGTAGGGGAAGCAACTGAAATTTGTCTTCAAAGCATTGGGAATCTAATGAGGTTACTTTTTAACCTAAATAGCTGCACAGAGGAGAGGTTTCCTTTGCAAGCAAATGCTGGAGTAGTAGAACAATTGCAAGACTAATCCATAAATTACAGAGCAGCGTAGCAAAGGAAGGGAGCGAGTCCTCTATTCCCCTCCCTCTCCCACACGCTTTAACAGAAACTGTCACTTAGACAAGAAACCTTCTATGTTGCTAAAGGTGCAGCTGGGTGATGGTGTGGGGATTTTAAAGGCAAACAGCTCCGGGGAGAGCCTTTGCCTCGCACCAGGAGTGTCCTCGAAGTCTCCAGTTTTCCTGCGCCGCAGCTCGGCGTTTATCGGGATTCATTTGGATTGGTAAATGTGTGCATTTTTTGAACTGTGCGTCAAGGAAACAAAGCCCCTTCTCTCTGCTCCCGAAGCCACACCCTTTTCTGCGGGTTTTTCCCCTCATTGTTCGGGGGAATTTGAGGGTGACCTAATGATGCGGTTAAATAAAACTCGTTGAGCAAGATAAACATTGGGGAATTCACAGCATTCTCATGCTTCACCCTCCTCAGTCTGGGAAAGGAATGGGCTGTGTGGTAAGTTTAAACCAGTCTGCAAACAGTTTGCCTCACCTGCTCCTGGGCGGTGTAAGTTTGGGAACAGTGTATGTTGGTAATGATGTTGGTTTAATGTAAATACCGGGCATGCCAGAGGCATCTCTGCTGTTATTTGGAAATTTTAAAGAAAAGGGCTGGCTTCGTGTGAAGCTCCAGGGTCCTGTTCCCTCCCGTATACCTCAACTGCACTTGAGCATTGGTGGTGAAAACAAACCTCCAGTCTAAGAGCAGAGCACGGGTGCCTTGGATTCTGTGTCCTGGGGGCTGCAAGGTCTCCTGTGGCAGCACAGCAAGAGTGGGAGCAGTTTTGGATGCAGAGGAAGCCCCTGTCTCTGATACAGTTTTGGGGGCAGAGGAAGCCCCTGTCCTGATACAGTTTTGGATGCAGAGGAAGCCCCTGTCTCTGATACAGTTTTGGATGCAGAGGAAGCCCCTGTCCCTGATACAGTTTTGGGGGCAGAGGAAGCCCCTGTCTCTGATGCATTTTTGGGGGCAGAGGAAGCCCCGTCTCTGATGCAGTTTTGGGTACAGGGGAAGCTCCTTGTCTCTCTGATTCAAGCGCCATCCTCCATCTGGAGCCCAAGCGACTGAGCTCCTGCTGTGGTGATTAATCCCATTGACTTCACAGAAAGTTTTTGAGAGGGAGGTCTGCAGAATTTGTCCCATAATTAGTAAATCACTCTGTGCACTGCGTTCCCCTGAGCAGCATCAAAGTGGGGGCTAATCAGGTATGACTGGGCAGCAGAACAAAAATGCCTGGGTTTGATTTCGGCTGTGTAATGGAGTGGAGCCTGCTCCCTCCCGCAGTCAGCATTTCCTGGTTTGTGCAGGAGGGCTGGGGAAGAGAGGGGAACTGGAGCTTCTTGAACACGAAACATGCAGGAGAAGCTGGGAAGGCATTAAAAAAAACCTGAACGAGCCAGAGACCTTTCCTGATCCCTTCATTCTTCTGCCCTCCCCACTGTGTTGCTCTGCCCACAGACCTTGTGTGTGACCCTCTGTCCTGGCAGCCTGAGCACCCCTGATGGCTGCAGAGCTGCCCTTACTCCCTGTCTCTGTCTTCCTGCCTGAAAAGCTGAGTGACCCTTGTAGTTGCAGAGCCATAAATCCAGGTTTGTACTTGGCCTGTGTGGAGCGTTCCTCTGATCCATGCCAGGGGCTGTCAGGGGAGCAGAGATTCCTGCGTGGTGCACAGAGAAGTGGCCCTTAAAGTTATGCCTTCAAACCCAAACACTTGTGGGGATAATTGCTCTGAGGGGGTTTTTTTCTGCATTTGGTTTATTCAGGTCTCTGTGATGCTTAAGCAAATGGAAGGAGATTGTGTAATTTTGTTGTATATGTGTTTTGAGAGTCTACATTTTTTCTGAAGTGGTTGGTTCAGATAAAATTTTGATGACTATTGCGGGGTTACCTGAGGACTCATTCTCTCATGGAGGGAATTTTCTGCTACCATTTTATTGGCAATACTGTTAGGTGACAGCAATAGTCATTTTTACTTTTACATTTTGCAGTGCAGCTTAAAAATCTTGAAAAATCCAAATTGTGTTCATTCACCTTTCTGACTCTCTCAGCCCAAAATTGCTTTACTGGAGAAATAAATTCTTCAATTATCTTGTTAATATAAAGAAATCCCAGAGCCAGGTATTTTGTACCCACAAAATGTATGTAAGTATTTTATATGACAAAATTTTAAGTAGTGGGCATGCCAAAAAGCTCTTTGAATGTGTATGTAAAAGTTTGCATGCAAGGTCTTAAAAAGTCTGGTGTCATTGTGAGGTTACTAGGACTTTTAAATATTATATTTTTTAAAGGTAGGATGTAGTAACCGAGCTGTGCTGTCTCGTTCTGCTGGGAATATAAATGCATGTGTGACATTTTGGAAGCCCTCATGCTGTTGGTAATGCCACAGAACTAGAGTCTCCAAGCTCTCATGTTCTTGCTTGAGCCCACAGGATTGCTATAATTTGAAGATTATGAGAGGCTCTGGATGTGAGTGCCAAGAAGCTGGAATTCTTGGAAATGTATCCTGTTTAGAAATACTCAGCCACGATTTCCTAGAGTTGTGCTTTACAATAGGTTTTTTAAAAAAGGATCATTACAAGGCATGGCAGTTCATCTGTCCCTTCAGAATTAGTGCTGCTGTTGTGCTTCTTTGGCCATCATTTTGTTCCTTTCATTAGTGCTCAGGATGGCAAGGTTCTGCCACTGGGTCTCTGTTGACAGAATAACAAGACGTTTTTAGTCAAATAGCTCAAATTGTTAACATTGACATCTAAATCATCCTCATTAGGCTTATAAGATTAACCCACTGAGACCAGTCTCTCTGAGTAACTGCTCCAGGTTGTTTTCAGACTGGCAGAGAGTATTTTGTAGGTTGAAAATTGGTTTTTTGCATCCATGAGGCAGACTGGCAACGTATTTCTTTTTGATCTAACTCTGTAGGTCATCACAGATGAAATGTCACAGTAAGGTTATTCCCTAATTGATTATAGCATCAAGGCAGAGCTGTGGTGATAGGTAAAGAATAAACTCAGGAAGATGAGTGGTTTGTGAGGATGCAAAGTTTTAACTCTGCACACAACTGGGTGAGCTAAGAAAGCAGCTGGAAACCACCTGAGACAAACCAGGTGACCTTGAGCATGGCCCGTGATGGTTTTGCCTCATTCTTCATTAGGAGAACTGGCAAATAAAGTTAATGAAATCAATGCAACAATAAGTAGAGCTGCCCCCCAGGGAGGGGAAGAACCAAGTTGCTGCAACTAAACTGAACATTCCTGAGGAAATTAATTGCACATCACTCTTCTGCATGACCCCTGAAATCCTCATGCTGCAAATGATCATTTCTGGGGAAATAGAGCTCCTGAAATGATGCTGCTGGCAGGGACCACAGTCACCTGAATGTGAGAAGGAGAGAAGCAGTAGCTAGAGCACCAACTCTTTGTTTTCTCTTAGTTAACAAAGGCTAGATTTGTTTCCCCATTAGAGAATTTGAGCAGGAGCTTGGAGGTTTCCATGCCCTTTCTCTGCTGGGAACAGGGCAATGAGACATGAGGGGCATGATGCTGAGCAGTGAACCCTGTGCTGGGCTGAGAGCTGCTGAACTCTGCTGTGCTGCTGCCAGGTGTGAGTAATGCCCAGGTGTGAGTGATGGGTATGAGGAGTGATTCCTTCTTTCTTGGAGAACAGGAAGGATGATACTGGGTGTTTGCACTTGGGCTGAGAAGCCTGTTGTGTAACCCTTTAGTTCCCAGGTCAGCTTCCTGCTCGCTGTTGGCAGTTCCTCCGAGGCTCCTGGTGTGGTGGGAATGCTGTGAGCTGCCCTGTCCATCCTCTGCAGGGCAGGAGTCCAGGGTTCCTCCTGGGAGCACAGGCAGCCAGGGGGGTATTCTGTAGCAGCTCTAGCCAGGTGGAACAACAGTGTGTGCTTTTCCAGCTGCAGGGTTGAACTGCATCCCAAAGGGTGGGAAATTTTGTCCGAGCAGCAGGAGTGTTTCAGGACATGCTGAACTGCCAGGCTGGGTCTGCTCTGAGCTGAACTCTGTGCTCAAGAAGAGACTGGCTGCAGCGTGGAGAGGGGGGGGGGACTTGAACTGTTAGAATAAAGAACATCCAGAGAAGTTAAAGGTTGAATGTTTTTGGAGGAGAAAGCAAATCCTGCCTCCTGAGGTCATCCAAGCATGATAAATCCACACAGTCTTCTCAGAGAGATTTCTTACTTGGCTAATGCAGCAGGAGTTGAGCTGGGGATCTCCAGAGCCTGGGAAATGTGAGAGGTTGTAGCTTGGATTTAGTTCTGTGATGGACTCAGGCATGTTATAGATTGTTAGATGTGTCTTTGACAGCCTGCAGAAGTTAGGAGCAGTAAACACACCTACTGCAAAGGACAGGGCAGGTTGGAATGAAAATGCTGCTTCTGATTCTTAGGTTGGTTTTCAGATCCTTTAATTGTCTCATTGAACCAGGCTTCAGCTTGTTGGTTGATATTTCAGAAAGCTCAGATCAGTGGTGCTGGAATACTAGCATCAAGCTTAGCCAATGCTTTTAACTCTGTATCCTGGCTTGCAGAAGAAAATTCATTGTTTTCTCGATGACAGATGGCACATTTAAGGCCAGAACAAAAGAACCTGTTCCTAGCAGTCCTTAGTTGAGCAGTTTTATCCACAAAGCGTGGAGAAAAGTTATGAATATAATTTTGGCCCGTAGTTGTTGATGCGCTTTGTCTTAGTATTTCTATAAAATACAGTCTTAAGGGGAAACACATTTGTGCCCTTAGAATGTATTTTCTGGTAAAGATTTGATTTTGAAATGCTTTTTAAAAACAGGCTTATAAAATTGAAGAAAGCCTCACACGAGTCTTTTGCATGGGAAGACCTGTGCACAGGAGCTACACACCTTGACCCCAGGTTTGTGCACCTTCCTCTGCATGACTGTGATGGAGCCTCTGCTCTCTGTTTTCCAGGCAGAACCCAGATGTGCAGCTGCAGTTACAACAGAGACCACCTCACCACCACAGCCCAACTTCTTCCTTGACATCCCTGGGATCTTTGACTTTGCTCCAGTCTCCGCCACCCTCCAGGCTGTCCCCTTCCCAGCACCAGCAACCTCTGACTCCCAGCCAGGCAGATCCTGGCATTCTGCCACGGACCCAGCAGCCTTTCTTGTCCAACCCAGTCCATCAGGGAGATCTGTACCGACTGTGCCAGCCCTTCCTAGGCCCGCAGCAGCAGCAAGGCGACTCCTACTCCGTGATGCCCCGGGCCCAGCAGATCCCTTCCCCCTATCAGCAGATGCAAGTAGATCCTTTTGCCATCGTTTCCAGGGCCCAGCAAATGGTGGAAATCCTGTCGGAGGAGAACCGGTCCCTACGACAGGAGCTGGATGGGTGCTATGAGAAAGTGGCCCGGCTGCAGAAGGTGGGTGGTTTTGGAATTCAGGCACTCTCCTATCTCTGGTCTAGTCCATAATGGGATCATTTAATCTGCAACTGTTGGATGGTTTGCTGAAGGGATTGATTATGTACTTTAGAGTGTTTTGTATGCAGATTGATTAGTCTGTGTCCTGTGCCTTTGGGCATCAGCTTAACTTTGGCAGAAGATGGAATCAAAGCCTTCAGTTTTCTGCCAGCAGTTCATTGTCCGTGCTCAAAAGCCCATCCTCCTCAGCTGCTGAAGAAGCTGACTGCTTGGCTTGCTTGGTTAGGTTAAAGCTTGCCCAGGATAGCAGCAGGTTTCATTTTCCCAAAAAGACTTTAGAGCTGCAGGAAGGGCCTGTTAGGGATGGCACGAGACCACAGTCGCTCAAGGAGGCACAGGGGACATTGCTACAAAACTGGCTGGCAGCACAGTGTGCAAGGCAAGTAGTGCTGCTGGGGCTACACTGAACACGTTTGTACTGCAGGACTGGGACTAACACTCCTTTTGTCCCTCTCTCAACACCACACAATTTCCATGAAAACTTAATGTCTTGATTTGGACCCAGCTATTTGCCACCTTTGGCTTCATGGAACAAGTAGAGTAAATGATGCTAAGACAACTAAAAGAAAATACCCCAGTGAGACCCATCATTAAGGTGCATGTGTGGAGGTATTTTTATGCTGCCTCACATAAATAACTTCTTGATGACCAGTGGTTTAAAGCTGTGCAGCAGGTCAGCTTTGCTTTTGCCTTGCAGCTGTGGAAAGGCTGATGCTACTTGGCAATGTAGGACTTTGTGGGCCTTGCTGTGCCCTTTGCACTGAGCAGTGTTTGGGGCCAGAAAAATGTGTGGCTGTCTTAGAGTTCAGGTGACCAGTGTGGCTTTCCACACTCATTATTCTCTATGTTACCTCTTACCAGGGACATATATTCATTTTGTTGTATTTTTTGGGAAGGTTTCTGGCCAGGAAATACTTGAGAGAATTGTTTGACAGCTTCCTGATAATGACAGAAGGATACAAATGCACTTCCCTCCACCTCCCTGTTGATCACTTGCTGTAGACAGTGCTGATGGGGTTTGCTGTGGTGTGGATCCACACTTCCATAGCAAACTGTGCCCAGCAAGGAGAGTTAGGAGTGAATCTCCTGCTCTGGATGATCAGAGAAGCTTTACACTGAAGGCTAAAAGGAAGGATAAGCATATTTTATTGCAAAATTATTCAACCACTGATACTCTTTCTACAGAGGGATTCATCACAGACCTGAGACTTTTTTACTTAGTATGTAAGTGTAGGTTTCCCTCAATAAAGAACACTTGAGACAAAGTAATCTCCTGTCTGAGACTGAATGAAATTTGTTAGTGAAAAATAATAAGTGCTTGTTTTCACTTCCACTGCAGCTGGAAACTGAAATTCAGCAAGTTTCAGAGGCGTACAAAAACCTGGAGAAATCATCCTCTAAGCGGGATGCTCTGGAAAAGGCCATGAGAAACAAACTGGAAGGAGAAATTCGTAGGCTTCATGATTTCAACAGGGATTTAAGAGGTAAATGAAGTAAAACTTCTGTTCTTCAATGCTGGGGATTTTTATTGTTATGCTTCCTTGGCAGGACAGAGTTTTGCTGCAGAATTCAGTGTCTGACATGACTGGAATATGATGGGATACTCAGGTGCATTCAGTAGTCAGAGATTTTAAGCGCTTGCTGGGAGAATGGAAAAGACAGGTTTAGGAGAGGGCTGTAGTCTTTCATTTCCAGCCTGTTTCTCATTGACATGAAACATGTGATAAGCCAAATACCATAAACCAGATGCAAGCCTGGAATTCTCTCATGTCTTATATCCTAGAGACAATTTGTACAATTTGTTCAGTTTACAGAAATGGAAAGAGGTTTTGCTGACTGCCTAATCCCACACCAGGCACGTTCACTTTATTTCCTGTCCAGTGACCCTTTTGCACTGACATACAAACTGCAGAGTGTCTGTTCTTCCTGAAGGTCTTGTCATTCCTTATCAATGTAGGCATCTGTTTTTTTGGATCTCCCTTCCTTTTCCAGAGTGATATGTTATTAGTGTCTGGTTCTTGCTAAGAGGCTGAGGCAGCACCACGGCTGGCAGCAAAGTGGTGTTGAGTGGTATTTACCAGGGGTAAAAGTTTAAGCATTAGTTTGGAAGGTGGAAAACATCTGCAATTTGAGATTTTTGAAGGTGCACAAACAGTTGTTTAAACTGCAAGTTTAATTTTTTTAAGAAAGCCTTCTGATTGTCCTGCATGTTGTCAGCTCTCACTGTCTCATGTCTCTTACTAAGACTCCCAGAAATTGTTTTGCATCCAGGAAGTAAAGCCATACATTTCCCAGTACTGTACACAAAGGCCTTCGTTAAATAATCTTATTCATAATAAAACACAGCATAAACGTTTCATTCTAATTTTCACAGCCTGATACAAACTTCTAGCAGCTTGCAGCAGCAGAGCTGTTAAGCTGTTTGTAGGGTTTTACAGTATTCCCTCAAGTCAGGTAATTGGACAACAGTGATTTAATCTTCTGTTAAGATTTAATGGAGAATTATAAGAGAATCTTTTAGTTGCATGGTGAGATTTATTTGTGTGGAAAAAATAAAGGTATAAATTGAAAAAATAAACTTCTGTGTTATAAATGTTTAAAATAATTTCTTTGGAGCTTTAAGCTCTTTTGTCTCATTGAGTGTTATTTCCTTAAGGACATAATTAGAAACATTTCAAAAGTGAGTGCCAACTTGTGATAGGCTGTAGAATTAGGAGATCCATTCCCCCAGCATCAGGAATGCCCTGAGCAGATGTAACTTAGTGATTGAAAGTTTTTAATTATTTAGTTTGCTTTTATTGAACATTTTTGCAGAACGCATGGAGACAGCCAACAAGCAGCTGGCAGAGAAGGAGTTTGAGGGATCTGAAGACAATCGGAAAACCATCTCTCAGCTCTTTGCACAAAGTAAGTTACACAGCCATTATGGGTCAGTGGAAAGCTCCAGTCACCCTGGGAAGGAGGACAGTGCAGCAGGTTAATTATCAGCAAAGAAATCAGGGCAGTGGCAGTCCAAAACTGGCAGTGGAGAAAGGAGGAGGGATTCAAGAGTTCATTTTCTGTCAGTATGTAAAGTTCATCTGATGGGATTTATTAGAGATTTTGGAGCAAAGGTAATTTGCAGTTAAACTGTAAAATTAGTGTTCACCCCATAATTTACATGACATTTTATCCACCTATTTTATTCCTTGGAAGCTTTGAAATTAACCTTCCCAGGCTAACAGGAGTCCTGGCATGAGTTAAGGCTAGTGGGAGAGGAGCCTGGTAGGTCTCCTATCTCTTCCTCTTTAATTTGCCACTGCCCTATCCTGTTCAGCAAAAATAAAGGGGATGAACACTCCTGTAGTCTGCTGGACTGGGTGAGGGTCAGGAATGCTGTCCACAGCAGTGGATTTATCACAAGGCAAACCAAAATGACGGGTGTGAAATGCTGCTTTTCCTTTGTTCTGAAATGTCTTGAGGCCGACGGCACCGGGCCAACTTTCCTCTCATCCCACAGTGTACTCCACCCTTCTGACAATGCTCACTTTTCTCCAATTGTTATATAAAAAGGTAGTGCAATAAAATTGCAAAACAGAATTTTTCTGTGGTGCAACAGACACTGCACCTACTCTGACAGATGCTGGTGTCCCTCTCTTGTGTCATCTTTAGCTTATTCCTTGTGCTTTGCATTGCAAGCAATGGCTGTCAGGGAGTGAATTCCAAACTCCTGGTGGTAGTGGGAAGTCTAGGAGTTTAGTCTCTCCTTCTGTTGGGTGGGCACTGAGGTTCACAGGTGTACCCAGAAAGGTGGGAAGGCCAAAGCTGTGGGGCCTCTCCTTTTGGATGGACATGGAAGCAACAGTGCTGCATTTCATAGGTCCCAGCATTTCTAGGGGTGCTGCAGGCACTTGTCAAGTGAAGCAGTTCTCATTTGGGGAAAAGTCTGCAACAAAACCTCCAAAAGCCTCTCTGCAAGCATTTCCAGATTAACAGACAGCCTGGTAGCACTGACTGATACCTGCTGGCATAATGCCACCCTGTCTCATTGCAGCTCAGTCTCTGCAGTACAGTTAATGTGCTCACACTGTCAGCAGCTCATTCCTGGGTGGAGGAGAAATGCTGAGAAAAGATGGGGAAAAAAAATAAGCAGGTGATGACATTTATCCTTATGTCCTGGTCTGGCTCTGAGCTGCACTCAGGGCTTGCTCTGCAGAGCTCTGGGTGCTGTTGGTGGACAGGTTTGTTTTGCAACCTGTGTGTGGGCTGCGTTGATTCCCTGGCAGAAGGGAATCTTCAGCTACTCTGTGTTGCTAAAGCTTTGTTCCTGGCTTTTTGCTGGCAGAAGAAAGGGAGTAATTGTGGTCCTGTAAATATAGTTATGCACATGCTTGCACAAACGGGCCTGTGTACTCCATATGCAGTCTGCTCTAACACCCAGCACCTTGTTCCTGTTTTTCAAGCCTTCCACTCCTTGTCCTCATTCCTTTGTCGTGGGATATTGGTTTCTGGAATGCAGTTTCTCTGGTGTCATCAGTGCTGGGTGTAGATCACTCCAGGGAGTATTCTGTGGTTGTGTATCCATCCAGCAAGTGGGTTAATGTTATCTTTGGAGCTGGTTGGCTTGAGCTGGGAATGGCAACATACACAGAGGACATCAGCTCTGTGTTGTGGCTTTGCCTTACACCCCTGTGTGATAATTTCTCCAGTCTCCAATTATTTTTATCCTATCTATTTTTTTTTATGAAGGCAGTGCCCTGTTCCTGCAACTCAGCATTGCTGCTCCAACACCATCCAGCTCTTCCTGGAGAACAGCAGAAAAGGATGAGTTGCTGTGTTTGGGGTGGCAGGTCTGCTCTGAGCAGTGACAGAACAGATGTATGTGCCTCACTTCTGGCCCAGGGGGTCATTTTTACAGGCAGTAGAGGAAGACTGAGGAGTTCTCATTGCTGACTTTTTTCTGACTCCTCTGAAGATAATTGCTGGATGTTCCTCTGAGGAGGGACAGAACAGCCTTCCAGTTTGGGAGGTCGGTGTGGAAAAAAGGAGCACAAGTTTTTCAGGCACACAAGTCTGCCATCTCTCTCCCCAGCCTGAGATATTAAAATTACTCAGTTTGTTTTCCACTACTGAAAGCTCGCAGGTGAGGAGGTGCCAAGTTTCAGTAACCATCTGCATAGTCACAACAAATTACCTGAGTAACTGTACTGAGTGATGCATCTTCTATTCCTTCTCACTATCTTTGTGGCACATTGTTGCTTGAAGGTACCATACTTGTTTTTCAGGGTTACAGGCCCTTCTCTTCCTTGAAAGCCATGTCCTTTTATTTTCCCCCTTAGCATTAGATTTGCATTCTCTCTCTTGTGAGAGTCCCAGTGCAGTCTTTCCTTCACCCTTGGAGTGAAAGACTCCTGAAAACTGGGCAGAGACAAGTGCTGTGCATTGATAACTATCACTTTTTTATCCATAGACAAGGAAACACAGCGGGAAAAAGAGAAACTGGAAATAGAGCTGGCTGCTGCACGCTCCACCAACGAGGACCAGCGGAGACACATCGAGATCCGAGACCAGGCCTTGAACAACGCTCAGGCCAAGGTGGTGAAACTGGAGGAGGAGGTAAGGATGCTGGGAGAGAGGAATCAGGGTAGCTTGTGTTCCACCAAAAGTGACTGTGAGAATGAATTTGTCTTGTGGAAGTTATAAGGAAATCTGCTTTCTTCAAAGCTGTTTCTATCGGCTTAGCTTTGTGTTGACTAGCTAAACAGATAAGCCACAAATCTGTATTTCCTTGGACGTGCTTTTGTCTAAGCAGTCATATTTTGTTTTCTTTCTGTTTCAATTTGTAAAAGTGGGCTGGAAGTAAAATCTCAGGCCTGGAAACCTCCTGAACTTGGCAGAAATTCAGATCTGGAGGGACTTTCAAGTAATATCAGATGAATGCAGCTTGTCCTCTTGCCAGGTGTGGGGACAGTGCAGATCATATGCAGTATGTGCCCAGCATTTGTAATAAGCTGGGCATGACCTTAGTCGTTTTCTCTCCCTTTCCTCCCCAGAGGGGATAATGCATTTGAGCTGCTTAGCTGGGCAGCTTTCACAGCAGTTTCTTTTGTAGCCTTGTCCCTGCCACTCATGGCTCTCACCTCTCTGCCCTTCTGCGTCATGGTGTCCGTCCTTTCCTCCCGCCTACTGCTCTCCTCTCAAAGGCCCCATTTCCCACTCCAGCCTCTGCTTCCTTTACTCCTACTCTTCCTCCGTGGAGAGTCTTGGGAGGAAATCTCCTGACCAAGCACACTTCCTCACTGCAGATTTGTTCTCCAATCCTGCTGTCTCCCTGGCTACCAGGACTCAGCGTCACCCTCAGCTGGGCACTGTGCCTATGTCCACCTGAATTTTGCTACCTTCAGAGACATTCCTCAAACCTTCCCTTTGTCTGCTTTCAGTTCTCTCTCCCTTCAGGATCCCATTGTACCAACAGAGGAGGAATGATCAAACACAAAGTGAATACCCTCCTCTCCCAGCTACAGGTGTAGCTGCTTTCTGAGTTTTAGCCTACTCTTCTCTGAGCTCTGGATTTGCCTCAATAGCCCTTCCCCTGAACCTTCCTGGGTCTCTCCCTGGTGTCCTTAATTTTTGGCCTTCCTTTAATCTCTTTGTGGAAGCCTTGCCTCAAGCCCTCTAGATCTCCCCTGTATCTGCTCTGCTCATTCAGGATGTTGTTGTGGGTTTACCTGCTGTCATAACCTCTTTTAGCCTGGCGTGGCTGACTTGCACTCACTCAGGGGATAGGGAGCATTAGGTTATAGGGTAATTTACATGTAATATGGCTCTCTTTGGCTCTCAGACTGTTCTGTCATTGATTCTGCAATGTATTGGAGCTCTTTGGCTTTCATTCAAAATTCAGCACCTTATTTAAAAGTCTGATGTGTCACTAACTCCAAGTACATGGGACATGCTTGGGGTTTCCTTGGAAATGCTTGGAGTCAATGTGGATGAGGTGCTACGATCAGCTGGGCCAGCACACACAGCACTTGGCTGGGTTGAACCTCTGTGTAGGCACTAATTTTGGCTCACTCACAGTAAAGTTGAAGCCTTGAGGGGTAATAATAATTGTATGTTTTATTTTCAAAAGACTGCTCTTGTTTTACTAGAATTGGGTTCGGTGCTGTGGCAAAGTATTTCTGCCTAGGTAGAATAGTGAAATAGGTAAGTAATGCTGGGCTAAACTGCATGAAAGCTTAAAAAACACACATAGACTGATACAGAGTGAAATGATCTGCAAGAGGGCCTGTGGTCACATGCATCCAACCTTTGCTTGAATCCCAGGGTGTGCAGGAAGTGCCACCCTTCCTGCTGTAGATAAATATGGAAGCGTCTCAGTGAGGAAGCAGGAATTAACTCTGCTTTTTCCTAGAGGTGAGAGGGAATAAGGGGAAACAAATGGTAAAGAGTCACTTCTGTGGGTTTCTCAAATCACTTTTTAATGAAATACTTAGGATTATAACGCATTTGTTGCCTCATTAGTGTTGAATTGTGGAAAGTTCTCAAATCCCCAGGCTGTTTGGTAACTCTGAAAGGCGGCCAAGGAGCTGCTCAAAGCTCAGGGTGCTTTTAGAAGGGGCTGAGAACACCATTCTGAGTTAGTGGCATTCACTGGCCAAGATATATGAACAATTTGTGGATAATTTCTTTATTCCTGCCAGGTTAATCTGAATGACTAGTCCCTGTAAGTGTTGGGAATTTCCAAACTGGTCCTGCAGAAGAGGGTGGAGTTTCTTAGACTCAGGTTTGGCAGCCTCTCTGGCTCAGGACCTGAGGGGGGGGAATGTTGTTGCCTCCTGTAATGTAAGTTTTCAGCTTTTTCTCTTCCCCCCCCCCCTCCATTTTGGCTTCCTATTAAGCAGAGTAACCCTGCCTCATATGCACCAGATCCTTTATAAAAAGAATATTTCCATTCTAGGGAGAGCCATATATCACTGTAACAGAATTTAAATGTTGCATTGGAATTGGAACTTTAGATTCTTTCCAAAACCCTTTGCTTGAATTGCCAGTTTGGACAAAACCACCCATCTGTATAATGTAGACACTTGTCTACACCTGTGTAGCTTTGAGGGTTTTTATATATACTGGATTTTAGCATCCAAGAGAGTGAAAGGAGAGATGAAGGGATGTTAAATGTGATGGAGAAAGGAATGATCTTGGAGATATTGAAGCATAGTGTGAAGCAGTTGGAAGCAAAAGTAGACATTCACAGAATGCTTCCCCTGTTAGCAGGGGTGAAATGGCTCTTCAAATTTAGAACAAGCTGCCATTACAGTTTTTAACAGTGTGGGGTTTATTTCTGCAAAGTGCAAAATAGGGTGAGTGATCATAAATATTTAAAGCAAACTTAAATATGTCTACGAAGAGAATTGCTAAGTATGTATATGTTTTATATATAATATTTAAACTTTACTACTTCTCTACTCTCCATAAAGATACACGGTTATTAACCCCTATTTTCACTTCTCTATTTTTGTTCTTCCCTTTAGTAAATGTTCCACAGTTTTGCATAAATCAGCAGCTTACTCAAATTGTTTCTAGGGGAGTATTGGTCTGTGGTTTCTAAAATCAAAACTTCAGATTATTTTCATTACATGTAATACATTTGACATAAATTGAACATATTTGAGGTAAAATGCATGTTGGCTTAAAAATGTATATCACAGTCAGAAGCAGTTAGTGATAATAATATTTGGAGCTAAAGCAATGAAAACCTCTCATTTTGGAGCATGGATTGCTGTGAGAGTCTCAAGTGGGATGGCAGCAGGGTTGTGGCTGGTCACCCATGATTTAACCACATCTGCTCACATACACCTTGAGAGCCTGCAGCAGATGGAGCAGTTAAACTGGGCTTTGCTCTGGGCCAGGGCCAGAGCTGCTGGGCTTGCAGAAAGGACCATCCTGGCCCACCTGACCCTGAGTAAATGCTGACTGACTGCCAGTCCTTACCAGACTTGGAATGTTGCAGGTGGGAGTTTGATGCCAAATACTTGAACCACAACTGCTGAGTGCAGAGGCTACAAGTGCTACTGGTTTTACTTTTTTATTTTTTTGTCAAATTTGGTCATTTCTGCTTACCCTACTTAATTCATACCATGGAAGACCACACTGCAACTTAAGAAAAGTTTGTGGTATTTTTATAATAGTGTGACTTGTACTCCTTTGCTCCACTGCTTTACAAACCACTTTTTTACTGAGTGCCTCAAGGAGACAGCTTTGAAGAATAGTGACAACCACCTGGAAGATAAAAATATCTGCTCTTTGTCATCCTCACACACACACCTTGCAGTGGGAAGAGGAGACAGAGGACCTCTGTAATGGGTGGAAACTGGGAGCTGAGGGAGGGGACAAGTTTGAATGAAATACCTTTTCTAAAAATGCTTGTGTTTAGAAGTTCTAAGATCCTTCAGCCATCAGAATTCCACATGGAGCAGCTTTCAGCTGAGATACTGTATTCATTTCCCACTGTGCTGTTGTGGAGAGAAAAAATGCTCTATTTCTGATAACACTGAAGGTTCTGTCCGGTGGGAAGTGGGAAAATGCATTTCCCAATGACATCTGTTGTACTTTTTATGCTGTGCCTGAGATACTTTCAGAACAGAGACCCAAACGAGAGCTGTCTGCTTGATGCCTGGTCTGGTTTTTTCCAGTCACTTCCCTGGGTCTGTAAAAAGATACTCCTGGTCTCCACAGCTTTGTTTCACATAGACTCTGAGAACTACATAATACTCCTTTCAGGAAAGAGTTGCTTCTAAAGGGGACACTTTTTGGATGCCTTGTCATTCCTGGATGGATTGGGTGCAGAGGAGAGAAACCTGCCTGTTTTCCCTGTAACTGGTTCCCTCTAATGAGCTGCATTCTTGTGACAGAACTGCCTTTTTATTGCCATGTCACTGTCTCACATATTCTGCCTGTTAGTGATTTTCCAGAGGTGGCCTGCAGAGTTAGAACTTTATTTTAACACAAACAAACGGGGCGACGACATTGTGACATTCCCATGCCACAGACACTGTTCCCTAGCAAGGGGATAGTGTTACCAAATTGTTTCAGCAGGAATTCTTGCTGAGGCCACTGGCGCCTTGTTGGGCCCAAATTCAAACAAACTGAGGGTTCAAAGGCATCCTAGAGGAATATATTCCAACTGCAAGAGGGTGAGGTGATTTAAACGTGCTTGCTGTCTCTTTTTTTCTTTTTTTTTTTTTACTACATTTCTGCCATAGCAGGCAAATTCTTGTGGGGAAACACATTTTCAGCTGCATCTGAGTGGATTCAGCTTTAGGATAAACCCAGAATGTTATGAAAACACCCTGAATATATTAAACAAAGGACTTTGAAGACATCAGAAATAGTGGGTGGGAGACAAGCAGATGCTGACGAGTGTTACCAATTTGCTGAAATAGGAGCTGTCCAAGATGAAGAGGGTAATGGCTGGGTTTGACAAAATGCCTGGGAGCATTCTGAATCATTGCAGGAAGTCTTCTCTTCTTCCCCAGGAAAAAAAAAAAATCTTTGCTGAGTAACGCATCTGGAAGCAATGAATCTCTTTCCAAAGAGAAGATCCTTCCCCCTCACCTGCTGTGTCCAGGGCTGTGTTTGTCCTGCACAGGCAGCTCCAGTTGGAGGATGTTACAGCCTCCCTTGTGCCTGGTGACCTGACTGAAAATTCCTCTTTCCTGTGTGCCCCTGCTCCCTTTCCATGGGACCTCTGTGCCCTCCTCAGAGCCTTCCTTCTGCAAGGACCTGGGATCCCTGAAAGGCATTGCATGGTTTGTCCAAGCCTAAGTGAATGGAGGAGCAGGATTTGTTTGGCTTTTAGGATGTTAATCTCCTTTCTGCTGGACACTTGTAGTAATAATCAAATACCCCTGTTTCTGAGAGGAAAACTTTGTCTTTGGCCATTGATTTTAGAGCATGCAAGGGCATGCCAAGGGAGGGGAGAAATTAAATGAAGATGGAAATACCTGATCAAGCAGCCAGGGAATCTTTCAGGGCTATTCCCTGCATTGCTTTGTTCTTTGTGCACTGAATTTCTGCAGAGCCCAGGCCAGTCCTGGTCATCTTTATTTGTCTTGTCCTCAGTCCTGTTGCAGAATTTACATAAACTTTGTAGTGAATGGCAACTGGAGAGTGACTGCTCCTGTTTACATTGGTTTAGTTAGAAAATTTTGTTGATAAAATTACAGCCTGACCTCTGATGCTTGGTTAGGACATTTTCCAAAGCAGTCAGGGATTGACCTGGAGACGATAAGGACATTATTAAAATTGTGCTGTAGGAAATGCTGGGAATGGATACAGTCATCCTGCAGTGCTGTGCTGTGCTTCCAGACATGCACTGAGGTTATGTGAGACCTTACATCGTAAATAGGTGTTATAATAAAGATATTCTCATTAGCAAAATGCTCTGCATTTTCAGAGCACCCTTGGAGGCAAAGCAGTTACGATACATGATGTGAACATGAGCTTGCTTCTTAGTTAAATGCTGTACCATCAAAAGGAAAATTACTATCTTGTCATATTTACTTAAAATTACATCCCGAAGGGTGTGACTGCATCCTTGTAAAGCTTCAGGAATGAGCTCTTATCTAGAGCACGTGTTCACTGCAAGGCCTGATGCAAAAGAGAGAATTCCTGCATCCTTTGATGCCATCTCTGCCCTGGTAGATGTTGCTGTGGCCCTTGACACTGCACAGCCAGTTTTGATTCTTTGCTGGGCAAAAGAGGGTGGGGAATCCATGGCAAATGACCAAGAACAAGCCTCAGCACGCTGGCTTTTTTTACCTTCTTCCCATCTTCGTTATGTCTTCAGCACCCTGGCAATACTCAGGAAATTGTTTCCAATTCCTGTCTTAGGAAAACAAGATCATACTCTCGATTTCTGATAATGAAATCCCTCTGTGCTTGGAAGAATCATTCCTGATCCTCTTTACATTGAGAGTTCAGATCAAGTCAGAGACATGAAAACCAAAAATTTATACATTTAGATTTCCCTTCCACCACTTCTGGAGAATCACAGAAAGGTAAATTTTTCTCACAAATACTTGCGGTAGCAGAGTGGCAGAGCTGGAAATGAATGAGAGTGCCAAAACATGCAGTGACTTAACTGAAGGCAGCAAGTACATGAAATGAAACTATCTTATAGATAAAGGATAGTTCTGACAAAGGACATTAGGAAAGCTGAGTTGTCTGGAGCACATCCCTGCCTTTAAAGCTTACTGAACACGTGGGTTCCAAAAACCTGAAAATTATTTGAGGAATTCGTGAACTAATTCTGGTTTTAAGCTGTTGAAAAGAATACACACACCAGCCCGAAATCTTCCAATATTCCTAATTCTCCCTGATGCTGGAAGATGAAGTGCATCTTGTAAAGGGAGAAAAAAATGTTGTCTTTCTGCAAAGCCACTGAACAAGCTGTGCCTGTACGTTGGGTCTGGTGCCTGAGTCAGGCGTGTGCAGGCAGTGCTGGGAAGTTGGGCAACAGCTTGTGTTGCAACTTTTCACCTGCAGGTTTGGCTGATGGGAGCACATTCAAAGTGAATGTTTCAGTGGAATTTCTGTGTCCTAATTCTGCTTTTTGGCTGGGCTCTTGGTATTCTTTGAATGTGGGCCAGAACGTTAATCCACACATATGCATACTCAGGTTTGTTAATTGTGGAACTGTAAAATGTTGTCGGTGGCTGCTTTTGCAGGATTTTGCCTGTGTGTTAAAAAACTTCTCAGAAATTTAAATGCTTTGTAGTAGGTAATAAGAGACCAAATGTCCATCACCTCATCCTTAATTTCTTTCATGAAGAAGAGAGAGGGAGGAGAGCTGGTTTTGAAGAGATTATTTTTCAGCTCGATGCATGGTATTTCACTGCTAGTGAGCTTATCAGGTTGTTCCTCACTCTTGTCCGGGTCAAAACCCAAGATACTGAGTCTCTCCATGTCTGGGTTCTGCTGCTGAGCCTATAGGTTATCCCTTTTGGCTCCTTTGAGCTGCTGTTAATCTAAGTTTAAAACTGCTGCATTAATCCATACTTCAGTGGAATCTGAGAAACCTTAAATTGGTGTTACCAAGCACAATGGTATGGAATAAAAAGATTTATTAAGTATAACATCTTTATTGATTTTCTGCAGAGCAGCAGTGGATATTAAACTATATTTAAATGTTCTCATCCCTCCCATTCCAAACAAGCTTGAAATCTTGAGCAATCAAAGAATAAAAATACCTTTCTACTGTACATGCACTGGTGGGAAGTCCTTTGGCTGGATTGCTCACTGTTTATTGTAACTTTTATTATAAAATTCTTGGTTGGGGAAAATCTTCTAAGGCAGCAATGTTCACGCTGTGAGATTAGATGCCTGCTGACTTTATGGAGAGAAGAAAAGGATACTATGTCTGGGATTAATAGCGTTTGGAGATTTTTCTCTCCCTGCTCTTTGCATTGCCTGAAGGAACAGGAGTGAGAAAAAGGAAAATTTTTTAAGAAACACATGATGAGACCTTTTTGGAACAAAGGTGCGATGTGAGAACAGCTCATGTTCAGATCAAAGTATCCTGTGTCTGCTGAAACGGAGAGCAGATTCCTAGGGAACACTGTCAGAATGGGGCCAACGAGCAGTGATACTTTCCCAGAATACTTTCCGCTTCCAAGAAGGACTTCCTGAGCCAAAAGTGGTGTCTTTTGTCTTTAATATCCCTCAGTGGACTTTTCTTCCATGAAGCTGTAGAACAGCTCTTTGAACTCACATAAGGGAGTCTGTGTTTTGCATTGTGGTGCTTCTCTAGAACTTTGGCTCTGACTGTTGGGAAAAGTTGCCTTCTTCCTGCTATTTTTGTATTTCAGGGTTTATGACAATCAGAGCTACAAAAGCAGTGCCCCAGATTTGCTGCACAGGGCCAGCTAATTGCAATTGTTATTCTTTTCCTTAACAGAAAATAATGCACACAGGTATACAGTATTCCCTATATTTGAGTAGAGCTGGGCTCTGGGTATGTTTTATTATTTTTTAAAATTTTCATCCGTATTTAAGTTTTGGTTTTTTCTGCCTAAACTGTGGATTAACTTTGCTAAGACAATTACTGGGAGGCTCAGTGTGGCAGTTTTTGTTGCTTCTTGTGAGGCAGGGTGGCAGCTTGGTTTGCGGGATGAACGATGGAGGAGGATGGAAGGGCAGTGGCAGGAACAGAGCAGGACCTGTCAGGCCAAGAAGAGTGTCCAGACTGGTGGGATAAACCTGGCATGGGGAGAGCCTGGGCCATGGCTGGTGTGTGCTTTGATCCTATTATATTTTTGTGATGGGATTGCAATAGGATCCTACAAATTTTGATTTCGTTTCTGCTTAATCTTGTAAAAATGCTGCCAGCAATTTTCAATATTGCACTGAGAGTGTTCCCAGCTTGTGGACCAGCTCTAAACACTGCTGCAGTTACCTTGGAAACGTGTGTCAAGTTACTCAAACACTATTTCAGTCCCTAGTGCCCTTTCTAGTCCATTGCTGCTCTCAGACATTTGCAACAGATAATTTCCTGTTTCCCCATCGTTACCATGGGGTCACTGAGGACAAAAAGGGCAAATACACCCAGCAGGAAAGCAGAGATGGGACAGAGCTGTAACATCCTGAGTGTCCAGTCCAGAGCAGGAGGCCAGGGCCCACTGACAGCAGTCATGAATCATGGAATAGTTTGAGTTGGAAGGGACTTTAAAGATCATCCAGTTCCAGCTCTCTGCCATCGGGACACCTTCCTGTATCTCAGGTTGCTCTGAGCCCCATCCAGCCTGGCCTGGGACACTTCCAGGAATCCAGGGGCAGCCACAGCTTCTCTGAGCACCCTGTGCCAGGGCCTCATGGCCCTCACAGGGGAGAATTCCTCCCAATATCCCCTCTAAGCCTGAGTTCTTGTCAGTGGGAAGCCATTCCTCCTTGTCCTGTCACTCCAAGCCCTTGCAAATAGTCTCTCTCCATCTTTCTTGTGGGCTCCCTTCAGGTTCTGGAAGTCACCTGGACATCTTCTTCCTGGCTGGTGGCAAAGCCTGAAGTTCACTCGCTCATTCTCGTTATTTATGTTGCCTTTTCTTCCTTTGTTCAGCTGAAGAAGAAGCAGGTCTATGTTGAGAAGGTGGAGAAGATGCAGCAGGCCTTGGTTCAGCTGCAGGCAGCGTGTGAGAAGAGGGAGCAGCTGGAGCACAGGCTGCGCACCCGGCTGGAGAGGGAGCTGGAATCTCTCCGCATGCAGCAGGTACCCCCTGCCCCTGGGATCCCTGTAGGATTGCACCCTGCACCACACAGAAGCGAAAGGCAGTGGGGTTTTTCATCTTGTGTTGTTAAAAAACTTCTTTTTCACTAGTTAGAGTCATGGATTTGCTGGCCATTGTATTGCTTTTACGTGATTTGATTCTGTTTCAACCAGAGGATTTAGGCAAGGAGCAATAGGGGATCTATCGTGTGACAAGGTGTAGAAATAGCCTCATAGCTACATGCTGGTTTATCTTTAAATAACATGGTTATATTATCTGAAATTATTTTAAAATCGTGTTCACCATTTGGGATTTTATATAAAATTCATTAACAACTGGCCTGAAAAGAGGGCCTTCAAAAACCTTTTGCATTTAAAAAAAGCACACAAGACTAAACCATCAAAGCCAATTCCATAAATGCAGTTGATGGAAATGTATGGGAGTTTCACATTGACTATATTGCAATTATATTATGAGCCTTTTTCAGCAAAAAGAATGAATGAGAAGTAGATTGTGCAGGTGTGTTATGAATTGGACGTGAAGTTTTAGTTTTACTTCAGCCTGTGTCAAACACAGGTGAACTGTCAGGTCTCTGATTTTTACTGGACATAGGATGCAGGCCTGTGTTCTAAATCATATTTAGTTTCAGGTTACTTTTATCCCCTAAATTCCATCTCTGCATGGGAATAGAAATTTAAATCTTGGGGTTTTGCATTGGTTTTAGTAGGAGTTACAGTAGTTTGATAAACATTTCTGTTACACCTTTGGAAGATCAGGTACTCTAAACCTCACGCTGAGCCTGAGTCAACACAAAACATTGCTTTCTTGTCATGGTCGAAAATCCTGAGTTCAGCATAAAATAGCCCAATTTCTATTCCTTTAAACCATTTATTTTGTTTTTCAAGTCAAATGTCTTGCTAATTCCACATGAGACTTCCATATGAAACTGGAATTTTTATTCCTTGAACTGTTATCTGAACAAACCTCCATGCTTCCTTACTTTGAAAGGGAGCACTGCCTGCCTTCCAAATCTTGCTTTAGCACTGGAGTATTTCAATCCCCAGCTATACACTGATCATATAAATTTAATAACCAAATGCTTTAAAAATATTTAGGATGTATTTTTTTTTGAAGGGATGATACTAGTCAGTGCCTTGCTGAACACTTGGGAGTCAGTCTGTGTTACTTCAGGCATTATGGAAGGGCTGTGCATGTCACACCTGTATAGCACAGTCTAGCTCTGGGATGCATATTTGGGGCTTTGGACATGGAAAAAAGGCCTTGGGAGGAGTATTTTCCATCTCGGGTATTTTCTCATTAGTCTGCCCAACACAGCATAAAGCCACTGCATTTCCCTCTGGGGGGATTCTTGTGTCAAACCAGTGACAAAAAGCAAACCAGCCAACCCTGAGCCTTACAGCTGCATCCTGAGACTTCTATTTTTGTTTGGTTTGGTTTTTCCCTCTTGGGAATCAGCGTCAGGGCACATCTCAAGCTGCCAACGTCTCCGAGTACAACGCCACGGCGCTCATGGAGCTGCTGCGTGAGAAGGAAGAGAGGATCCTTGCTCTGGAAGCTGACATGACCAAGTGGGAACAGAAGTACCTGGAGGAAAGTGTGATGAGACAGTTTGCTTTGGATGCAGCTGCGACTGTGGCTGCTCAGAGGTAAATGGGACTTTTCACAGTACTGGGATTATTTTCTTTTTCCAGTTGAATGTCATATTTCCCACCCAGGAATGTTGTCATGCCACCCTCCCGCGATCGCTTGCCCTGTGGTATGAACAACTCCTCAGACCTCTGCAAGCAAGTGGAGCTTGGCTGCTCTTCCTGGGAGCTGTGCAATTGCCAACAATTAGAAACATTTTTCCAGGGGAGGATTCCTCCACATGCAGGAGCCGTTTTCCAGACTAGAATTGTTCTGAGCCATTCCTGGAAGCCGTTGATTCAAAGGAGAAAAGGCTTGGGGGGTTTTTAATTTTAAAAACAGGAATCCATCCTTGCTGAAGTCATGTGAGATGGGGTGAGCTTGGTGATTCACATCATTCACCCTGAATGGCTTCCTTGTTCTCCAGAATGTTTTTGCAAATTACTTTGTGGTATTGTCTGGTTACTAACCAGAAGCATCTAGTAGGAAATTCTGCTCAAAACATTCTGCTCTGTATGGAGAGCACTGCTTGTGGGGGTGGGAAGGGTGTCTGAAATTTGGTAACAAGGTCCCATTCCAAGACAACTGTACAGAAACACTTCTTACGGCTGTAAATAGGCCCGAGTGCCTCAGCTGGTTGGTAAACAAGAGCTGTTACTGGAGTGCAACTCCTTAGCATTAGGCCTTCCTTGCATATAATTGCATTGCTCACTAGTTTATGGTTCTGGACAGCAGATTTTACTGTAGATTGTTTCATGAGCCAGATCCAGATAGGGATGTTATCACAACTGGCTTCCCAGCTTGTAAGATCACACTGGAATTACAGGGGTGAAGTTGCAGATCTGCTGTGTTAGCGTTTAAAGACTTATCTTATCTTGCTCCAGGAGCAAGCTGTTATTTTAGGCTATTGATGCTTCTTGTGCACTGTTTTCCACCTCCCCAGAGATTCCCTAAAGGCTCCTGCTGCTGCTTGTGCTTAGAGGCCATGTTATATTTTCAGCGTGGGCTGATAAGTTGGGGCCTGGTCTATTGTTTATCATGGAGTGGGAGGGGATGTGTTAGGCCTGCTCAGGTTTCATTAAATGAACAAGAATGTTGCCCAGTCAGGAAAGAGCCTCTGCTTTTCCATTTCCATCTAGATTCCACTAATGCCAGTGGCAACCTCATCTACACTGTCCAGATTTCTTTCCCTTTTCTTTAACAGTGGAAACTGGCATCCTTTGGGAAGCTGAGGTTGCAGGAAGGATGCTTTAGAGGCCTGGCAGGAACTGGGTCAGATTGGGTTTCTTTGGTGAATGATCTTCTCATGCCCTTCCACATTCACAAGTAGGATGAAATACTCATTATTTGGTTAGTGGACTGACCAACTATCACAAGGTTAACTTCAGGCACTATATGGAATCAGTCTGAAACTCTTTTCACCCTATTCCAAATTTTTTGGACCTAGCTGCTTAGGATCGCTTAAGAAACTTCCATGCCTCGTTCCCTTTGATATTCACATCCCTGTATGATACTGTTGGAAGGGGAAGGGAAAAAGCTTTTTATCTGAAGTTGAAGAAAAGTGCCTGGTGTTCCTTTCCCCTCCCTGTGTCCTTGGATTTGCCTCGTTGATCAGTTTACAGTAGTGCAGTGACTCTGTTTAGATGAGGGACTGGCCTGAGATGGACAGGAGGTTGTTGTAATGATCTGCGTGTTTTTGCAATCCTTCTTCATTAGGACACAAATGAAGTTGGGAGTTGGATTTTTGGAAGACACTGAGCCAGCTTAAACTCAAAAAAGTGGGATATTCTTGTTTGTTACATTTGAGCAGTATGTTTGTGCTGCTGGGGGGAAAGCAGCAAACTTAGCAGGTCTTCATCTGCTGTCCTTGTTCCAGGGACACGACAGTGATCAGCCACTCGCCCAACCCCAGCTACGACACCTCGCTGGAAGCTCGCATCCAGAAGGAGGAGGAGGAGATCCTGCTGGCCAACAGGAGATGTCTCGACATGGAGGGAAGGTGAAGTGCAGTTTGGTCCTATCTGGCTTCTTTGGGACGGGGATTTGAAATTAATTGCCTGGGTAGACGCCTCAGAACCAGAAATTCTTGTGTCTTCACCAGCAGCAGGGATGTTGAGTGCCAGACGCTCATTTGGCCAAGGAAGTACCCACATAGCAATCCAAAACCTGTCTTGATACTGAAGGCTAATGCAAAAAAGTCTTGTCTTAGATTTTTTGCATCTAGCTTGTTCCTGTTCTCTCTTCAGGGTATCTCCATCAGACCCCAGGCTCCAGCTGCCCCTTAACAGGCTCACAGAGCTGTTTTCCCTGGGGTTAGGCCCAGTGCAGTCTCCCCAAAGTGTGTTAATGCCTTCTGTTGGTTCCATGTTGTGCCCATAACTCTCAGGTTTGTCTCAGAGCTCCTTCCATGGCTGTTTAGAGCAGTTTCCAGTAGCCAGAGGTGGGTGGGTGTGTCAGTGCACTCTCTCACATGATCTGCTCTGTGGGCCAGAGAGCAGCCAGTGCCCAGGACAGTGTCCTGGCATCCTCCCTCCACCTCCCCAAATGCCTAAGGGAGTCCTAGTCACAGCCATGGGGACACTGAGGCCTCAGTCCAGGGAGATGGGAGACGCTTAAACTGTTCTTTTTCCTTCCCCCAAAGAATTAAGACCCTGCACGCTCAGATCATCGAGAAGGATGCCATGATCAAAGTGCTGCAGCAGCGCTCCCGCAAGGAGCCCGGCAAGACAGAGCAGCTCTCCTCCATGAGACCTGCCAAGTCCCTCATGTCCATCTCCAACGCTGGCTCGGGCTTGCTGTCCCACTCCTCAACGCTGAGCAGCACCCCCATCCTGGAGGAGAAGAGGGAAGACAAGAGCTGGAAGGGCAGCCTGGGTAATTTCCAAATACCAGTGGCAATTCTGATATAGGAGTCACTGCTTGGAGGGGGGTGTGTTGGACAGACAGACTGTTTAATTACAGTAAAGCTGGCTGCAAGATGAGACACATTTGAAATAGCTGCTTATTTTAATCACTTTTGGGAATAGTGACTCCTGATACTCAGGCTCTGCCATTAAATATATAAGCCTCTATTCCCACTTTGGCACCTGACTTTAGAGATGTCTGGGATACAGTTTTCAGGGTTCCCAAGCACTTGCTTTCAGCTGGGTGTTACAGCTGGCTGAAGGTGTAAAGTCTCCTTGAATTGGAGCAGAGATTCTAATCAGGATTTCTATCCTGTAGTGTTGTGCCTGCACCAACATGACTCCTGTCTGGAATGGCTCGACAGCATTGTTCTGAGAAATGGAGTTCTAACAAAGCAAATCCCAGATGATTTTTTTTTCCCCTGGGAGAAGTTAGGCCCAAAACTGAGAGTAAAAACCCCTGAAATGTAAATGAGAACCTGTTGCAGGTGATTTCAGAGTGTGCAGATCAGTGCCCACCTGCAAGCAGCAACTTGGGGACACTGCTATTCCTCGGGTACTTCAGCACCCAGGGCTGGAAGGTGCTGTGGAAAGGGAAAGGCAAACCAGTGCGGCCTCTTGAGGGAGGGAGCACTTTCCAGGTCCTGGAGCAAGCAGTGCAGAGTGGTGCAGAGCTGATAGCAGTTAGTTTTCTGTGATGGTGACATTCCCTTCCCTTTTCCCACGCAGGTGTTCTGCTAGGGACAGAATATCGCTCCGAATCCATCCCCTCCACCCCTTCTCCTGTCCTTCCCTCCACGCCGTTGCTGTCGGCCCACTCGAAGACAGGCAGCAGAGACTGCAGCACCCAGACAGACCGGGGCAGTGAGCAGGGCAAAGCTGCTCCTTCCCCTGCAGCTCCCACCCCAGCACGACTCCCCAGCACCAACCTGACCTACAGTGCAGAGAAAACAGGTAACAGAGCTCAGCCCCAGTCCTGAGGGGGGCCCTGCCACCCACTCCCCATCCGTGGAGCAGCCCTGACATCCCTTTCTCCATCCAGGCAAACTCGGGTTAGTTTTTGTGAGGACAAGTGGATTTCAGGGACAAGTGTGACGGTGTTCTGAGTGGTCTCAAATGCTCTGAAGGAAAACAAAAGCTTGGAGAGTGGTAGCATAAGCGTGGGCACACTGGGTAGGGAGGTGCAGCAAGATCTGAGAATTGAGAACAGGGAGATGCAAATCCCTGGGCAGTCTCTGAGTCAGTGTCTTCACTGAAGTAAGTTTGTGAGTAGGATGTGGGGTTTAAACACATGAAAATGGGCTGTTCCAACTGGCCATTGCATTGAGTGGGCATCCAAAGCCAGGTGGACTCAAGAGAGGGGGAGGGAGAAGCAGGAGAGGGAGCTATCACAATAAAGTTGTCTTGGTACCTTCCCAGTCACAGGACCAACTTCAGCCTTGGAGATCCAGTTGACAGTGAGTGTCACAGGAGCTGAATTTGCTTCCCACAGAGCTCCCAGCTGGCAAGAGCTGCTCATTTTCCAGCCTGCTCTGCCAAGTCAATGCAGATTACACAACCTTGCCTCTTCTCCTTACAGACACATTACAATGCTGTTGTTCTTTATGGCAGAGAGCATTTGGCTGGGCTCTGCCTCCTGCCCATGCTGTGCTGTTTAATGGATATCGAGGGAGAACAGGTCTGGTGGTGAAAATCTACCCTGACTGCATTGGTTTAAATGCAGTCACTCCAGTTTTATGTGGAGTTGTGTATCAGTGGGAGGTACCCAAATGGAATTTGATAAAATAGCTTTATGTCTGGCTGCATATGTGGGAATTGATTTTTTTAAAACTAAAGAAATTATTAGCTCTCTGGGCAATGATACAAGATGACGTAAAATGTTAATGTCATATTTCTAACCTCAATGAAGTTAAACCTTTCATTGTCTTGTCTCTTGTTTTTCCTCATCACATAGATGGGCCACTCTTCCACTCCAGCACTCTTGAAAGAAAAGCCCCTGTTCAGACTGTGGGGCAGGACCTCCCAGATGGAGAGATGGTAGAATACCTCATCTGAAAGGCTGTACCAGGATCTAAGCTGGGATAACAGTAGCAAGAAATTTTTAAAAGACATTTTTGTTGGGAAAAAAAATGTAGTACCTGAGTAATAAAAGAACACTCAGCTGTTTGCTCTTGTATATTATGTCTCAAAAGTTTGGACAGGTTAATTTATAATTTGTTCTAAATTATAAAAAACCCGTAACAGTTGTTCTTTGAAAGTTTCCCCCTTTATTTTTTAAATACTGGATCTGATAACATCTGCAGAAAAATACTAGAACTTAGGTGCACTACATCTGATATTTCATTTCAGTGTTTTTCAAGTCTCTTAAGCAGAAGTACCTGCTCTCACAGGTGCTGGTTACATGTCTAGCTTGAATGTAGTAAGGTGAGCTTAATGGCCTTAAAATGGCCTCAGAACCAGGGACATCGTTGTGAGCATCACTTAATGGTTGTAGAATACAGGTGTTCTGGGAAGCTTTTATAAATCTGAGCTGTGATCAAGGGAGATTTCCCTTTTCACTTCCTCTTTCTTCTCAGTGTAAGAACTCAGAATAGGTATTTCATGTTCCTAGGCTGAAAAGGTTTCCATTTTCAGTGTGGTAACATTTTTTTTTTTTACTTCCCAAATTTCTTTCTTTATTATTTCTATATTAAAACAAGTGACTCCGGTGATTAATGTCGCATTTCATATTTGTAGTTCTTTTTGCAAGATTTGCCACACTTTTATACTTAAGTACTTTTTCAATAATTTGTACAGTGGATAGTAAATAATATATTGCATTCATGTTTTACATAAATTAAATTTACAGACCCAGCCCTGATCTGTTAGATCAGATTTCTGACATTGTAATTCCATTGGCTTTAGTGAAACTACTCCAAATTTACCATAGTTCAAGTGGGAAGCCCTGTTGTTTTTCAGAGTTAGCAGCTTAATCTACTGCATCTGTGGAGATCTTTCTCTGTAGCAGCCTTTTCTGTATTTCAAATGCCCTTCAACTTTGTACGTCCCTCCTTTCTGGAGAGACTGGATTCTTTTTCATATAGCAAAGCCTCAGAGGTAGAGCTTTAAAGAGAAGCTCCATGCAAAGGTTCAGATGGCAGATTCTCTCCTTCCAAAATAGTTCTTTAATTCATCTGAGTGGAGAGAGCAGCTTAAAGTCCCAGAGGCATTACAGAAGACAGTTACGTGTTTAAGTCATGAGGTTCACTTCCAGATTTTTGGGAACTAGCACAGATGCAGCAGTGCTTTGGTTACAGAAACTATAAGGAGAGATTAAGACCAATAGAAGTACATGAGTATTTCTTTGTTACTGTCTTTGCATTTTATTAAAACACTTCAATATTAATTTCTGTTAAAAACTACTCTTTTTTTTTTATTTTTGTACTTGAATGTTAAAATATTTAATTACCCAGTGGTCACACACTGCGAACCTGGCTAGTTTCAGCTTTCTGTGCAGCATTAGAGTAGCAAAATTTTCATTTCAGATCGTTTCATCCCAGAAATAAGGAAATCCAGCAATTAATTGTCACAGAGTTAGTGAATGTCTTTAATTGCTGTTTGACACTACTGCTGCAGTGTCCAATTGAAATGGCCTTACCAGACCAACAGGGATCCCAGGATCACAGGAGGGGAGAGGAGGTGCCTCTCTCTCTGCACAGGTGGTGCCTAAAAGCCAGCCCTGAGTTTTCCTTCTTACAATAATCACTTAAAATCCAAGGAAAACACTTCTCATTGTTTCTAGCAGATTTGCTGCTGGTCAGGGTTCTCCAGGCCATATTCCCAGTCCTGCAGAAGGCAGAGATGGCAAAGAGTGGGGTAGGAGATGCACTGGGTCAGTGCAGCCCGGCCAGGCACAGACCCCTTCCATCAGCCCAGCTCCAGGCACTGCAGAGCTGCACTGCAAGGCTTTGCCTGACTCTGCCACATGGGACAAATCTTCCCAGACAGTTCCAGACCTTCCTTCCCTCTGAAGCATTCCACACTCTTTTCCAGGCACACTGTCCACAGCCACTTCATTCTCATCCCTGAGAATGTCTTGCTTTTATTTCTCTTGGCTTAATTCCATCCCATTTTATGAAGTAATGCCCACCCTGGATGATTTGAAGTGATTTCTCTTCCTCCTCTGCAGTTGTTGAAAATGCAGCTTTTCTCATTAGCTCAAGGTGTCCATCTTTCTGCCATTTCAGCATAAACATTGATATTATATCTTGTGGGTTGGCTTAAAATGAGCAACAAGGGAAATCAAATGCCATCGAGTGTCTCTGTGAGGGGGGGGAGAAATGTTTGAATGCTTTTCTTTTAGAGTCAGGAAAAGTTATATTCCATCTTTACAAATACTTCTCAGCAGCTGGAAAGAAGTTTTACAACTGTAGGGCTCTAAAAAAACAGTTACAACTCACTTGATTCACATTAATTCTAAAATGTCTGGGAAAATGTGAATCTTCTACAGATAAAACCTCTTTCAGAAAACTGGTTTTCCCCGATCAGTATTGGCTGTTCAGGTGAAAATAATTGGTTTATCCTCCTTGCAGCTCACTGCTTTCGAATGGAGTGCCACTGTAATTTATTTTTACAAATCAAAAAGGACACAGTAGCTTTCTGTGAATAAAATACAGCAACTATCTCCTCCAGAAATGGAAGCCAGGCTGTCTCTGACAGTCTGAACCATCAGGATTGCAGGAGTCTTGGCAGTTCCTTGCCCATGGAAATAATTCTGGAAGAAGATGGTGCAGTTTTACACTGCTTAGGTCAGGATCTTTGCCCTATTTTGTAATTTTGATTTCTTCCAAAAAAGCAAAAACCCCGGAAATTTGCCGTGGAAGTTGGAGGTCATTTTCCTCTGCTGACAAACAGGAGCCATCAGGAATGTATTCTTCCCCTGGAGCTTCCTCAGAGCCATCCTGATGTGAATGTAAATGAGCTGCTCACTTTGAGGAAGATGTGTACTATAGTCTTCAGTCTCTGTACAGAGTTTTATTTTGTTTTTAAAACAGAAACTGCTTTAAGGAGACAAACTGCACACCTAGTTCCTTTGCCTTCTGTAGAGCTTATTTCTAGTAGAAAGTGGTTTTTAACAATGATTGCAATGACCTTTGCAAACCAAAATTTTAGACTAAGAGTTTTTCTTAAACTCGGGTATTAGAAGCAGAATTGTAGCTTTTATAAAGAAAGCCACATATTCTTCTTTGTAGAGCAAAACAAGAAAATGAAGTTTAGTTATTTTTCCTCTTTCCTTTCACTGCTTACAGAATGGCCAAACTCCCAAGTCCTTCCCTTGGGCAGTTCCTTTGTGGTTTGATTGCTTGGGGAACTGCCTGAGATCCAGAGATTTTTGTTCCACCTGGCCCAAAGCTGATATCAAATTAAACAGCTCCTACCTGGCAGCTCCTGGGCAGTCTGGAGCAGCACTTTTGTGCCTGAGGACTCAAGGGGGTGTGTGAGTTGCTCCTCAGGGGTCTGCAGGGGGACACTGAGGTCACCAAGCGTGGTGGGGCTGAAGTTCTGCCCGTGTGGTCTGTGCTGAAAGCTGAGCATCGCCTTCACTTCGGTTTTTGGGGCTGTCTGAGTTGGGGGGACTTGCAGAGTTTTAGGCCAGACCCATTTCCAAGGACACCTCCTGCTCCAGGAGCCCCCGGCGGGGCCAGCAGCGCGTGGGACGTGTGACACCCGTGGTGCCTCCCGGCCGGACCAAGGGCTCTTCCCACCGAGACAAACCCGGGGTGCTCAGGGCAGGAAAACCCTGGGATAACTGGGCTTCCTCTGCCTAGGGCTGGCACAGGTTATCCTGGGATTCACTGTGCTGCCTGTGGGTTTGCTCCATGCCAGGGGTGGGGGGACAGGGGGCTGTGGGGAGAGGGGGGGGGGTCTCTTTTCATGTATTTGTATAGGAACTCTTTTGTAAAAGTTAGTGGTTTTATGTCTAGGAAGTAAAAAGACATTGTAAAATGTAATTGTACTGTATTTATGAAGAAAATACATTTCTTTTCAAAAAGATCTTCTTCTAAGTTGGTTTTGGAGTCTGGCTTCCACCACCATCATCTCGGAGAGTTTTTGGGGGGCAAATGGTTTCAAGCAGTTTCCCTCTCAACAAGGTTGTGGTCTAACAGGGGCCCAGTCAGCTGCTTCTCTTTAGGATCCAAAATACCCAAGGATAAATTAAAATACTAAAATTTAACATTTCACAACCATAGACAGTGTGGCAAGAGAATGATCTTTCCTGTATGAGTCTATACTGAAGTGAATCACATGGATTTTTTTTTCCTCTTTATTTAAACCATTCAAGTTTATTTTTTAATTTGTGACCGGGCTGTTTTGTAATTCAGCTGTTGAAACAGCCCTTAAGTCTTTGAAGGTTTATGGCAGCTTTAATTCTAGAAAGAAAACAAAATAATCCGTGTAAATACGCACTAAGAAGTCTTGTAAATGTGTATCTGTGAATTTTTAAAGAATGCATCCTGTGTTTCAGCTTTTTCCCACTGATGTGCTTGTTTTGCAGTAAGTTTGCTTAGTATGAAAAGCTTATGGAATACAAAACAAAAAGTCTTCACCTTTCCTGGTCCTCACTACTGCTTGGCCTCTGTCTTTAAGTTTTCAACTCCTAACTGGAGATTTTACAGGATAAAGTAATTGTCATTCCAGTCTCTTCCCTTAAGCATCCCGATTTATTTTTCCCTCTGGCCAGCCCTGCAGCTGCCCACAACTCACACCTTTTAACAGTCAGATTAGCAGCACTTTGAGCTGCGGTGACAGCCACCTCCCCTTTGATGCCTGGACCCTTTTGCAGACATCTGAGGCCATCAGCACATGAGCAGCCTTCAGCCCTGTGAGTATTTTCCACATCACAGCCTTCACTAGACCCATGTGCTTTTTGTTCCTGTATTCTTGGTGCATTTTGCTGCCTCCTAATTTATCTCTCCCCTCTCATGGTGCTGTCGGAGGGAAGGAGCAGGGATTACTGGCAAGCTGCTTGAAAGTAGCCAGCCTTGATGCAATTTCACTGTTGACTTTTGAGTTTGATCTTAACATAGCTGTCGCCTCCCCTGCTGTAATAAATACCAGCCTGACAAATCCAGGGGCCAGTGGTCAGCTCAGCACATCCATCCCCTCCACTCTCAGGCCTTTTGATGTTGTTTCTATAAATCTCTCTGGCGTGCCAGAGCAGAAACAAGAAGACAAAAAAGAAAAAAACCTGGCCAGACAAAGCCCCACAGCTCCAGAAGCTGCTTTATTTAATAACACAAGTGTGGCCCATCTGCACGGGGGTGTGAGAGGAGTAGCTGGGCATTTCACAACCCCCTGTGGGCAGCAAAGATCCAACCCCTGCTCTGTGGAGAGCAGCCAGGAGCCACACAGGGAGGATTTGGGATTCCCTCACCTCTCCTGCTGACCAGCCCACCTGGACACAACCATCTCCCAGAGGCCGTCCCTGCTCTGCTGCTGCATCTGCTGAACACCTGCATGGGAAAGGCGCCTCCTTCAATCCCATTATCTGCTACTTGGCCTGCCAAGAATTGGGGCTTAAAAGGGAATAAAAATGAAAAGGCTGGTGGTTAAGGTTTGGTTGATTGGGTTTCCTCCCCCCTGCCCCTCAGCTGGCTCCAGCCTTGAGGTGAAAAAGCTCCTTTGCTCCAAATCCTCACTAAGTGCAACGTAGGTAGGGGTTGATTCCACGCCAGCCCCATGGGTGGGAAGAGGGAGTTAGAAGCTAAAACAGTGCACAGTGAGTACAGCACAGTCCCAAGGGCTGCATTATTCTATTTATTGTAAAGTCTTGCCTGTTATTGCTGTTAAACACCTCTGGAGAAAAGCAAAATTCCATAATGCCACAGGACCTTCCCCAGCGACAGCTCTGTGCCTCCCCTTCCTGCTCCCCAAGGCGAAATTGGAGCATTTTATATATTTTCTATAAAATTGCATTCTGTAAGAAAGAATAATATAAAATGGCAGCAAAATACTGGCCTTGTAAAGGTGCTTTTACAGTGCTATTTATATATAGTGACGTGGGAATGAGATAATCTTCACTTTGTATTGTGGAGGTAAACAGGAGAGGAAAAATTTTGTTGATGCCTTGCCAGAAGGAGCACTAATCTTTTAAATGTAAGGCTTTTATATATATATATATACACACACACACACACACATAAATACATGCAATTTATAAAAACTGGTAATTTTGAGAGCCTCATTGTACCCGATGAAATTTTCTTTTCCTCCCTAGTAATTTTTTTAAAACATAACTGGGCAGGTTTGGAACTTCATGATGTCTCTACCCTTCTGTTTTCTGTTGCTGCATTTCAGAACTAAAAAATAAGAAACAACCCCTCCTGTCTGCAGCATTTCAGTTCTTTATTTCAGTATTTTGAGGGTATTTTGGTTGCTTTTCCTTTGCTGGTCACCCCAGAGCACCATGGCTTGGGCAGGATGAGGCCTGGGTCATGTTCATTCACAGCCACAGTATTTCTGTCTCCACGTGCCCCTTAGGCAGGGGGCAAATCCCTGTCCTGTCCTCCTGTGGGAACCACCAGCATTTCCCTCAGCCTTCCAGTACCTAAAAGAGACCAAAAGAGCTGGAGATGGACTTTGGACAAGGGTATGTAGTGATAGAACAAGGGGAAATGGCTTCAAAGTGACAGAGAGCAGGTTTAGATGGAATACTGGGAAGGAATTGTTCCCTGGGAGGGTGGGCAGGCCCTGGCACAGGGTGCCCAGAGCAGCTGTGGCTGCCCCTGGATCCCTGGCAGTGCCCAAAGCCAGGTTGGATGGGGCTTGGAGCAACCTGGGACAGTGGGAGGTGTCCCTGCCCATGGCAGGGGTTGGAACAAGATCTCAGCCTGTTCAGAGCCAAAACATCTGCACTTGAGCCCATCCCCAGCAGCAAACACCTTTCCTTGCCCGCCTGGGGACACATGCCAAAGGCGAGAGGCCTGAGATGTCACTGGCATGGTTGGAAAGCTGGAAAGAGGGGCAGACTCCTTGAGAGCCTCAGTCTCGTTGGTCTGGTGTGCTTATCCCAACATTTTAACCCTCTGCAGCCATGTTATCTGGGATGTGGACTTAGAAGAAATAAGATTTGCCAAGGGAGAAGGGCTGGAAGACTTAATGAGCTGCCTGCTGGCACTCAGCAATTAGTGCTGGATGGTGCAGCCCAATTAGGGTACTATTAACTTTAGTTCTCTGGAAATTCAGCAATTAATATTACTAATAATTCTCCTGACCTCAAAGTAATTGCAGAACATTAAAGGAGAAAACTGTTTCTAATTAAGCAATTCCCAATCCTTCTGTTTTCCCTTCTTTCTAAGCCTCTGGTGCCCTCTCAGCCATCCCAGGGTGGGGCTTGCCAGGCTCAGCGATGGGATGTGTAGTGGGGCAGAAATTGCTGTCCCTGCCACTAAGAAGTGACATTCCTGAAACTCTTCGGCACTTAAAACCCCAAAGTCTGGGTAAACCATAATCCTGCACTCTCTAAACAACTTCTGATGGGAAATCTTTTTTCACTGCCAGATTAAGCCCTTGGAAGGAGACCCAGAAACCTCCACTGGTCCTGGAATCCTAAAATCACTGAATGGTCTGGGTTAGAAGGGACCTTGTTCCAAACCCCCCTGCCATGGGCAGGGACACCTTCCACTGTCCCAGGGTGCTGCAAGTCCTGCCCAACCTGGCCCTGGACACTTCCAGGGATCCAGGGGCAGCCACAGCTTCTCTGGGCACCCTGTGCCAGGGCCTCCCCACCCTCACAGGGAAGAATTTCATCCTAAAATCAATATAATTAAAGTCACTGCATTAGTGGTTACTGTGAACAACTCACGAGTAGAAAATGGAGGTTAAAGCAGAGTAAATGAACAGCAGGAGTGGAGATGCCCAGCTGGCACAGCCCCATGCTACAAATCAAGCTCAGTTTGACCCGGAGAGTGAAAGAGTTCTGCCTGTACAGACACAGTGGGCAGTGTCTGTCTGCTCTACCCCTCTTACGGCCCAAACCAAGGCTGCTGAGTGACACCCCACATCACAAAAATCCAAATGTAACCTTTCCCACAGCCTGCTGTGATAATGAAACCTAGATTTCTGTTTCATTTCAAGCGCCAGGAGCAGTGAGGATAAGCAGCCACACCAGCTCCGCTCACGGGTGGTGGTTTGGTGGTTTAACCCTCAAATGCTGCTGCTGAGTCTTCAAAAACAGATACCCCATGGTTGGATGGGAAAATAAAGCACTTTTTGGGGTGGCTGAGCAAATCAGGCTTGAATCAACCATGCACCACACGTGTAGGAAAAGGTTTCAATTCTACCACGTGTATTTATTTGTGATAATTATAAACCAGGGCCTTGGGGTGCTGGGGTCATGAGGCACCACCGCCACAGTGATGCTCCCTGTACCCCTCACTGCAACCACACAAAGTGCTGCTCGTGGCCCTCCTTGGCAGGGCAGGTGTGTCAGTGGGCACCACCCCGCCTTCAGGCACTGACCAGCGAGAAAAGCACATTTTCCAGTACCCAGCCCTTCAGGGAGACCCGGCTGAGCCAGGACAGGTCACCCTGAGACCCCTCAGCCACGGTGCTGTGGCAGCTGCGCCAGAGGCATCGCTGGAGCCTGTGCCAAATGCACCTTTCTCGCTTCCTTGTTTTTGACATGAAGGAAGGGAAGAATGGGATTTTGGAAAGCAGCATTTTTTCCAAGGAAGCCCAAGCAAAATACAAAAGTTGGACAGCAGCATTTGGGCTTTTGGGGGGCATCTCCATCCACAGCTCAGCGCAGCTTCTCTGTACCTACAGCACGGAACATGAAGGAACTGACTGCTGGCTCTCCCAGACACCCGTGCTTTTAAAAAACAGCATTTCACGCTTCACGGACCAGCTGAATGAGAGGCAAGTCCCATTTCTCACCTAAACAGCACCATCAGTGTCCGCGCTGCTGCGGGCGGGGTCCTGGCGCCGGGGATGGACAGTGCCCTCAGCACCGCCGATAAACAGATCGATAAGGAAATGCAGCCCCGGGGCTGGAGGTGCCACAAGGCAGCTGCGGCTCCAAAGACTCTCCAGGACCCTTATTAAATTCATTTGTGCTTCTGAAAGCAATCGGTGCCTCGTTGGGTTACACGGAGCTGCAAAGCGCCGGTCTGAAGGAGGCAGGAAAGGCAGCGCTGCCCCGGGAGAGCGGGCGGGGGCTCTGCAGGGACAGCAAGAAGCAGGGAAGCCTCAAATGTAATTATCTTAAAAAAAAAAAAAAATCAAATCAAACCCACCCCGCAGCCGTCTCTTGCTGAGCACATCAAAACCTGAGAACGGAGGCAACTCAGACTGCGAGAGGACAGAGGCAAAATAAACAGCTGTTTTGCAGTTTTGTCACAAAAAAACCCCAACCCTTTACAAGCAATGCAATACTGAAATGATGTGGGTCTGGGGGCAGCATCTTTGTGAGCTAACCCTTTTTGGAGCATCTTTGCACTTCACCATCTCACCAAGCAGAGCCCACACCCATCCCTGGGCAGAGATGTCAAAATTCAGCGGCTGCCCTTGGCTTAGGAACAGGCACAGACCATCCCTGGGGGTGCCACAGGCTGTGCCCACCTCACCTGGCTCAGGCCAGCTTGTCTCTTCCCCACGCAGCCTCTTGGGCCCATCGTCCTGTAGTAACGGGGCAAGGAGGAATGGGTACAAATTAAAAGAGGAGAAATTTAGGTTAGATATTAGGAAGAAATTCTTCCCCTGTGAGGGTGGGACTGCCCTGGCACAGGGTGCCCAGAGAAGCTGTGGCTGCCCCAGGATCCCTGCCAAGTGTCCAAGGCCAGGCTGGATGGGGCTTGGAGCACCCTGGGATAGTGGAAGGTGTCCCCGCCCAGGACAGGGGGGTTTGGGACTAGATGATCTTTAAGGCCCCCTTCCAACCTTTAACATTCCACGATGCTATCCCAGGGGCTGCCACAAACCCGGCCACAATCAGCTTTTCTCTCCTGGTCTGACCCGACGCAGCCATCCCGTGCTGGGGCGGGCGGGTGTCCTGGGACATCACGGCCACCCGCAGTCCTGGAGGAGCCCCCGTGTTGTGCCCCACAGGAGCACCACCTGTGCCACTGCTGACGGCTCGGGCTGTGTTTGTAGGGTCGAGGGCAGCAGTGCTTCCCCAAACACCTCTAGATGGCAATCGCTCGCAGCGCTGCCGAGCCTCTTCCCGGAGCTCGCTGGGAAACCGGGCCAGCGCAGCCACCCGCTCGGCTACCAGCCACCCTGGCTGCTGCATCCCGGAGAATTCACGCTCTGAGCCCGGTGTTATTCGTCAGCATCCCGTATGTCCTGCTCCCTGCTGGTTCGCTCCCCGATGCTGCATCCCTTCTCCCGATCCCCCCGCTCCCGACACGGGGCTTGGGGAGCGATGAGCAGGACGAGCCACCAGCCCTGGCATCAGCTCCTGTGTCTCGCAGAGGACCAATGTACCTGAAGAAAAAGAATCAAACCACCCGCTTTATTCCCAGCTGCCTGCAAAAGGCTTTTCCCGTTGTATCCAAACTTGAAAGTGTCTTTCTAAGTGCAGAGTGACTGACCAGGCAATGAAGGCTTTGCAGGCTGTGGGTGCCAAAGTGGGCTGAGCCTGGGCACCCCAGATTCGGCCAAGCCCACTCGCTGGGTGCTCCCTGTGGGGCCGTGAGGGACGGGGACCAGCTGGGTCCTGCTGTGGAAGCTGAGACTGGAGCAGCTTCAAGCCGGGAAACTGAAAATATCGTCTGATCCCGGCGATGGGTGCAGTAAATGGCATTTATTGTGTTAAAAGGAGAGTGCTCCCAGCCCCCAGGGCTACTCACTGCAGCTGCCGGGCAGGTAATAGGGCAGATATTGCTGTTTTCTCTGGTAAAACATAATCACAGCCGACTGCAGCCTCAGTGATGGGAGATGGGGAAAAACAAGAGTCACTTTCCAGCTGTGTTTCTTCATGCTCACTCTTAGGCACTGCCGCTCCCGAATTTCCATCTCCACGTCCTGCTGGTTCCTGGGCTGCTGGCAGAGCTGGCAGCCAGGCAGGGGCATCAAGGCCCTCGATTTGCTCTGTCTGCTGCCTCCTGCCTCCAGCTAAGGACCAGGCTTGGCTCATCCCGCAGTCCCAACTCAAACCACAGCCCCATCCTATCCCACTGCCGGCCTCCTCCTTCTGTTTCAACAACTCTTCCACAAATATATGTTCAGGCTTTTTGAAGAAGGTGCCTGGGCTCTTTCTGCCTGCCAGGTGCAGCCCTTCTTTTCGCCCCCGTGAGAGCCATTCATCATCCAGCAAGGCTGGACACATCCATCAGTTACTCCCCCCTCCAAAAAGGGGGCTGCTCATTCCCCCTGCCTCAGGAACAGGATGACCTGCTGGCATGCTGGACACCAAACAGCTTTCCCAGCAGCTTTGCAGGGCTGCTTTTCCCTGGTGAGCCGTTTGCCCAGGGCTGGAGTTGACTCAGCACCAGGGACTAGGAGCTGCAGAAGGGAGCAAGCAGAAAATAATGAATCATTATAGAAAATGATAAATCCTTGCAATAATAAATAATGCAGTGAGAGGTAATTAATTATCTCCATTTACGCTGGGCTGCCTGGTTATTGATTTAGATGTGTTCCCAGCCTAGGCAGCTCTGACTCCTTCAGGATTTCATCTGTGTTGTTCCACCTTCCCTCTGTCAAAGCCACTGTGCTGCAGGTCTGTGCAGGACTCCCATCTCCTGGACCAGGCACTGGTCCTGAACTTCCCTGGCACGGGCTGTCCTGTGCCTGTGCTGGTCACTCAGGTGTCTTTCAGCACAGATGTGGATTCATGTTTTGGGATCAGGCTGTAGGGACAAGAAAATAACCCCTGAGTGAACCCTGGGAATACCAGGCGTACGTGGCTGCATCCCATCCCTTGCTGGAGCAGTGATGTCAGAGGCACCAGATGGCTCCCTTTCTGCCCGATTTAATGGTGCCTAATGAGGTCACTTCCATAAAAGAGTTAATGATTTCCTGGGAGCCATTTGCTAATGTAATTAAGTCTCTTTCATGCCTGGTTTTAGCGACTGGCTGAGAGCAGGGCTGGTGTGAAAGGCAAAGCAAGGGGTGACCACTCCAGCAGTCCCCACTTCCATGTGCTGGTGCACCCAAACCAGGAACTTTTCAGTTTCTCTTTCCCAGAAATGAGCCAGCAGCTCCTGCACCCTGGGCTGATTTTTCATCCTACTTCCCCCCAGAAGCACTAGAAAGGCCATTCCAGGGGTGCACATGTGTAATGTCATTTGTAAGTGCAAAAGATGGATCTGGTATCTTGGAGGTGATGGAGCCTGGAGGAGTTTCTTCATTTCTTCTTTCTTAGGAACCCTACTCAGTACAGATGGCACTCTGAGCGTTTTTATTGAGGTAAATAGGAAAGGGCTGTGCCCCCAGAGGCCACCCTGCTTCTTTTCCCAACCTGTGGGTGAAACACAACCACGAGCATCTGCCAGGGCAGCGCAGCCACAGGAACCACAGCTCCAGCCCTTCCCGCACCGGCGCAGCTTTAATTAAAAAATAAACGGTCAGACACCATAAAAAATTAAAACTTCAATGCCTTTAACATCCATCTGCAAGTCTTCTAGCAAGGCTGAGGAAGCAGAGCTGCTGCCACTCCCCACTGGGCCTCTGAAAGCTCCATGTCCCCACACAGGACCCTGGGTCCTGCTGCTGGTACCTGATGTTGTCCCCTCATGGGCTGGCATCTGGGGAGCATGCCCTGCTCCCAGTGTGACTGGCAGCAAGGAGCAGGGGTGCCTGCAAGCTCCCAGGAATGCTTTAAGTGCTTTCATTTAATTTTATTAGGATTTTTCTGCTCCCTCATGGGTGTTGCAGGTGTCAGCCAGGTGAGGAGGAGTTTTGTGACCACATAGCAAGGCCGGTGCCATGGGAGATGCCACCGTGCTGCAGAGCACATGGGACAGGAGGTAACGAGTGCCAGGCCTGGCCCTGCTCTCTTTCACGGGTCACAGTGATGGGGACAGCCAGCAATCCCACAGGGGAACTTTTCCTCCCCCTTATCTCGCTCCTAGCGCCCTGGTCACCGCACCAGGAGCTGGGGCAGCTGATCCCTGCTCTGCGAGGGGAAAGGTTCAGAACGTGACAGTGCTGCTTCCCCGCCAGGCCACCACTGAACTATTTAATCTCTTCTGTAAAGTCTGCCCGGTGCCTGGGGTGGAGGGAAACTCCCAAGGCTCTGCCTGGAACCTCCTTTTCTCTCTCCTTTTCCAGAGTTTTTTGCTCCTTTTGCTGTTGCTGGCCCTGGAGAAGGAGGTACCATCCCTCTGTCCACCATCAGCTGGCCATGATGAACCCTGCCCCCCTCCCAGCCGTGCTGCTGCTCCTGGGTGATTATTCCTGTTAATTACTTCCTTCAGAGCAGAAGCCAGATGCAAAGCTGTCAGCTCAGAGTGCTGCTTGGCTTTTGCCCTCACATCTGCAGCCGCTGGCCTTGGAGAATCCTCTTGGAGGCTCTCGGTGCTGCTGGCAGGAGGACAAACAGCAGTGCTGCAAAGGCACCGTGCCACCAGCACTCCCAGCTGTGGCTGTGTTCAAAATCTTTCCCTTCCCAGTGGTTTTCTGGATGTTTGGGCACAGGGATGTGTTGGTCAGAGCAGAGGATGCAGGAGCAGAGGCTGTGGCTGGGTACCAAACCCCATCCAGAGTGGGGTGCTCTGCCCAAGCTGGGCCCAGCCACCAATCCACACCTGCTGGCTCTGGATTCTGCACCTGGGTGAGGAGTGTGTCCTGCAGGGTGGTTCTGGGCAGTGAGAGGAGCAGTTCCACTGGGGTCTGAGCAATCTCAGCATAGCTGTGAATATAGGGCCACTAAACCACAGACCTGATGGGGTTTCCTCTCCCTCTGGATCAATTCACCGAGTGTTCATCAATGGCGTTGATCACCAGGAGTGACAGGCTGTCCTGGGTACATCAGCTGTTTCTGCTGCCCCTTCCTTCATCCCAGGCTTGCTGATTGTTTTGCCCCAGTTCCCACATGGGAAAAGCCCAGCTGGGGATGATGGACAGGAAGATGCTGCTCAGCAGGAGCACCACTGAGTCATTTATTCCCTTCTCACCCCGGGAGTTCACAGCCCACAGGCTGCACCATGGGTCTATCCCAGCAGAATGCAGACTAATGCGCTTCCTGGGAGGGCTGTGAATGAAAACGGAGTTTCACACCACAGGTTGCACCTTGCCCCGTGCTGAGCTCAGCTGTAAAGCAGCAGAACCCAGCCCAGGTCTGCTCTTGGGGCATTGGATGCTCCTTCAAAGGGTTGATGCTCTGCAGCATCGCCACTGTCTCGTATGCCTCCTCTGAAAAGTGGCTGAAGGAAGGAAACCCGGGGCAGGCATTTGCTGGCAGAGGGTGTTTGGAGGCCCTGCTCTGTCCATTTTTCATTACAGTGCTTTATACCACAATTTCTGGAAGCAGCAGTGAGGAGCATCTGCTGGCAAGTACCTCCCATGGCCACCAGAACTGTTGTGAAGCACTCGAGCCCAGGGCAGCAGCTGAGCAGAGGCACTGCACAGAGCTGGGTGACTTTCAGTGCCTCATCCTTCCTCCCTGAGAGGGAGAAGGGAAGGGGGAGAAGGGAGTGGCTGTGCCTGCAAACCCCACTGTGTCACAGAGCAGCAAAACCCGCCACCAGCCAGGGCCCCTGAGAGCCTGCTGCTGGTTTCCCCATCTTTACAGTGCTGGAAAGAATTTAAAATACACATTTCACTGCTGTTTTGCACATCCTTTTGCACTCCTTAATGCTCATCTCTCCCTGCTGAATGAGCTTCACGAATTTCAGGAGGCCTGGAGGGAGAAGAAATCACCCTGACTCATGGCAGTGACCTTTAGGAGAAGCACAAGTGCCCCAGGTGGGAGATGTGTGTGTGAGGACTTGGTGCCAAAGGAACAAAATGAGCCACGATGGATAAATCTGAGGAGCGAGTGCTGTTCCAAAAGGTGATGATGCTCACAGTCATCATCACCAGTCCAATGTCACACCCTGGGGCTGGTTAAGCCAAGGCAGACCCACAGCCAGATGGACACGACTGTTTATCTGCACTGCCACCACAACACCTGCGTGTTTACAGCACTGTCAAAGAGCAATAATCCTTTAATAAACTGTAAAACAGCCAATTTTTCTTGCAGGGTGAATGACTGTCAAAGGGTTCTTGCAAATGACTCTGGAAACAGGCTGGGTCATTAAAAAAAATGAAGCAAAGCCTGTCTGCTCCTCAGCCACCTGCCCCAAGGTAATTTTTGCTTTCTCATACCTGATTTTGCTCCAGGGATGAAATGCTCTGGTCCGGCAGCAGAATCCAGGGCTCAGCTCTGACTGTGTGCACCCTGCCCTGGGGTGACTCCAGCAGCAGCATCCCGTGACTGGAGGGGCTGGGGAGGCTCCTGCACAGCCCGGGCATGAGGGACCTGCTGCCTGTGTGGGACCATGACCTCCCCTGGATCACCCAGCACCCAGCACAGAGCCAGCTGCCTCAGCACACACCCTTTTGTCCCTATTTTCTCCTTTCTCCCTGCAGGATCCCATCTGGGACTGGCAGAACCCCTGTGCCAGAGGAGCTTGGGTGGATCAGAAAGCAGCTGGAGCTGCTGGAAGGCAGACACAGGCACACCTGAGCCACTCCCAAACCTCCACGCCTTCCCAAACTGAGCTGAACCCCACCACCCCTTGGACTGAGGGTGTTTACCTGAGTGCATTTTGGGGGGAGGCTCAAGCTGTGTCCTCACAGCTGCATCACTGCTGGGTGCTCTGGTGGTTTTAAAACGTGCCTTCTGCTGCTGAAGTTTGTTTCCTGGTCCACCTTTATTGTGCACCCAGGCTTTGCCTTGGATAGACATGGATTGTGACAGTGGTGAACCCCCTCAGCTGTTTTGGTGCCCAAGCCAATGTCTTCATGCTCCTGCTTGGCTGACTTGTCCATGCCATGGGCTGGCAGCAGTGTCTGGCCCTTTGCTTTGGGCTAAAAGTGGCTAAAACAGCTCCTCCCTGCCCAGGTGGGACATAGAGGAGAGACCAGCCAGGAGAGAGCTGGTGATGAACACAGGGCTGTAAATCCCACCAGCGCAGGAGAAGAGCAGCAGTTTGGAAATTGAATTGAAGTCAAAGTTGAATTGAAGTCAAAAATTGAAGTAGAAGTGCAAGTCTCTGCTCTTTCCCCACATTTTCCATGCACAAACCCACCAGCAGCTCTACCCTTGCCCCGCGCCCAGCCCTGCAGGCCATTCTGCTCCCAGGGGGATGCTCCCTCTGCAGTGGTGCTCCCAAGCAAATTGCCATGGAAACAGAGCCAAGGCACACAAAATCTGCCTCTGAGCCTGGACCAAGGGGGTCCTGCCAGGGGAGGGGCTTCATTCATCCCTGCTGCCTTCATCCTCTGTCCCTGGGGCTTCCACCTCCAGAAACAGCAGGGACAGGGCAAGGGAACCTCATGCCAGCTCTCCTTGGGCATGTTGCAACTTTCCCTGGGATGCTGAGGCTTAATAGTTCCTTATTTCTGTGACCTGGCAGGAGCTTGCAGTGATTTTTAATAAAAATGTACGTTGAACTGATGCTGGTGGGGACCAGCTGCAGGCCAGAGCTGAGGGGAAAAAACTCATTAAACTGCAGGGTCCCGACTGCTTGTGCATCCTCAGAAAAAAATTAGTCCCTGCTAATTTGCTCAGACTTTTGCATAGGCATGGGGGACAAAGTCTCTTAAATTCATCTTTAATAAATCTCAACCCTAAAATAAAACCCAAAACCTCAGCAGGGTCAGACCCACCCCACAGGGCAGCCCCTGCCCCAAAGAGGTGCTGCAGTGGGAGCAGAGGAAAGGCAGAGCAGGACCAGCCAGGTCTCTCTTTTCCTCTACTGCAAAGTACCCAGAAGAGGAGGCTTTCCCAAACACCAGTTCCTGTTCCTTCAGGAATTCCTCTCCCTGGGTTTCCAGCCTCCAGCCACTTTTGGGCTCTGTCACATTTGGGCTCTGTCCCATCACTGAGCAGAGCTAACTTTGCCTTCTACTCACTCAGGTATAAATAATCTTTTACTATATTAATTACTTTGCACAGAAGGATAAGACGTAAATTGTAACCCAATGGTTGTAATTGCATGTTCTTAGCACGTGTGCTTCGTTTCTAATTATCCCCCTTCTCCCAGGCAGATTAAAAAGCAGAATCATTGGATCGTGGCTACCAGGGAATAAGGCTGCTGAGGGAGGAGAAGGAGCCCCTTCTTGCCACCAAAGGGGTGTGAAATACTGCCACAAATACAAATATAGCCCCTTTTCTCCCCAAAGTAAATCAGTTGGAGGTGGTGGCTGCAGCTGTCCTGTGGGACAGTGATGCCCATGGCAGCCCTGAGACCTCCCTCCCATTCCGTGCCTCCCATCCTGCCTCCTTCCACTCACTGTAGCTTCTCTTGGATTTATACCAAAAAGAAAACTGTATTGAAAGCTTTTTTACTTATTCCTGCTAGGCCTGTGGCTTTCCAGCAGGTGTCCTTTGGGGCAGTGTGAGTGGTCATTGGCCCTGCAGAGCCTGCAATAAAGAAAGAGGCAAAAAATGTCATTGTTGTGGCTATGAGTGATCCACAGCATGACCTGCCACCTATATTTGGGTCACTCCAGGAACTGGATAATCAAATGCTGCTCTTCACATCCTCAGCCTGGGTAACAGCACTGGACATCACCTCAGATTTCTTGGTCACCATCACCCCCATGGCACCAGAGATTTGGGGTACCCCAGAGATGGTCTCAGGTTGTGTATTCAATTCCAGACTTAACACTCCAGAGTTTCCAAGGCCAGACTGTTTTTTCTGCTTATGGAAAGCGTCTGACATGTCATGAGAGGACACATTTGTACCTGCAGTGGGCAGCCTGTCCTGGCTGAGGGACCTGGAGTAAAGCTGGAGAGCTCTGTGAAGCCACACTGGGTTTAATCTGCTACAAAATAAATCAGCATCTCATCCTCAGGACAGTTTCTCATAGCCTCCCTCAGCAATCCTGCATACAATCTCCTCTTGCTCCCAAACTCTCTGCTAGGACAGCTCAGATCTGCACAGCCCAAAGCCTTCCACCCCACCCCAGCTTGCAGCAGAGCCCTTAGGCTCCAGCCTCTTCTTTCTAGGCTGGCTGCCTTGCAGCCCAAATAACACCTGGGAGGTTTTTTTTTGACAAATTTCCAACCTCGAGGCTCTGGAAGTCCCAAGCTCTGGTTTGGTGATGATGTTCAGAGGGCAGCAGCACTTGGCCGTGCTCTCAGCAGGGAGTGAGGACCACACTGAGCCCTGGGTTTAGGGTGCCCAGTGGGGTCCCCCTAAGGATTAGGCTGAGACCAGAGGTTTTCAGGGTTCCCCCAGGGTTCCATGAGCATTGTGGGGATGGAAGGGAGGGAGCAGCCTGCGGAGTCAGGGTGATGTTCCTCCCGAAGCTGCGCTCGCCGCAGTGTGTGCCTGAGCCTCTCTCCGGGGGCTCTCCAACACCCAGCCCAGATCCCGCTGTAAAAATAGTTGCAAGTGTTAATTGCAGGCACTGATGGTTCAGCAAGCTCCTGCTGAAACCTCAGCTGAACCTGGGAAGGAGCAGATAAAGCACGATCCTTTTCACAGCTTGTGGAAAAGCTCGGATTCTTTGGAATAGGCGGGAGAGCAGGGAGCGTGTCGGTTCTGTTCTTTCTGTGTCAGGAATACAGAGTATTTGCAAGGTTATCTGTCTCTGAATGGCAAATTTCCTCTCCTCTCATAACTCCTTTATTGCTATCAGCTTTCCTTGACACAGTTTATTTTTAAGGATGTATTCCATCATTTATCAAACTTATCACAGAGATACTTGGACTTTCTGTGCGAGGTGTGAGAGGCTTTGCCAGCCTCGCTGAGGAACCGCCCTTGTCAGGGTGGGTGCTCACTCATCCCTCCTCGCTGCAGTCCCTGCTCTTATTACAGCCCAGAGAAATCACCATTTGTTATTAGTCAATCCAAGAACACATTCCAGCAGCTCACAGGATCACCCCTCTGTGTTAACAGCACATCCCTGCTTTGCCTGAGCCTGGTGTAGGAAGCTGCAGGATTTTTTCCCCCTCTTTTATCTGAATTTCTGCAGGAAGGAGGAGCAGGGGAGCAGCCCCAGCCCCAGCTCTTTGCCCTGCATGAGAGAAATATTGCTGCAAGTGGGCTCCAAAATTATTATATTTTACATTTCAGATTTTAAGGTGTGAGTAGAACACACACATAAAGATTTTTTTGTTGTTGTGCTGTGGTGTTCTCACAGGCAAAATGCTGCAGGTGAAGCTGGGGAGATGAAATGGGTTCCTGCATCCTGGGGGCAGCTTCCCAGGGGAAAACACTGGTTCAGCAGTTGGGATGAAGGTGTGCAGAGCCAGGAACAGGGATGTTCATCCTCCTCCTTCAGCCACAAAGGGAACAAAACTCCCCCAGCCATCGGGGTGGGCACGAATGCTACAGGTGATAACCCGGGGTGCTCAGTGATCCCTTCAGACAGGACTTGGGAGGGGTCTCTGTCTGAGTTTCACCAAGCACCTAATTGCTGTTTCAAATAATTATGCCTTGAATTAAAATAGTTCCTGAGCAGCCTGGAAAGCTTCCTCTTCAGTGCCTCAGCATCTCAGCAGGGAGAAGCTGTGCAGGTTGGAGCCAAGACAGGGCCAGGAGATGAATATCCCAGGGGGCTGCCTGGCTCCCAGCTCTGTGGGATTTTGGTGCCATTGCTGTCACAAATATAAACGAGCTGTGGCCAGTTTGGGAAATTTCTGAGTTTTCTGGGGATTTCTGATATTTTTATCATATTTTGGTTCTGGCAACCCCATCCACCTCTCCCTCCTGTGCTGCTGCCAGAGGCCGTATCCAGCATCCCATCCCTTTTGCGTTGTAAAAGAAAGAGCATCAGCAAATGCCTAATTTGCTGTTTTGCATATGCATCAAAAAATGGCATCATTTGTCATGGTTGACGAAATTCTCTTTCCACATTTTTTTTTTTTAATTTGCTGGTATTTGAGGAGAAAACCAGGTAAACAGCGAGAGGTGTCCTGTACCAATGACAAACAGCTCCCAGGCAGCAATGCTGCTGTGCTGCCTTGGCTCTGTAATAATAACAATAATAAAAAAGAAAGACATTATTATACCTGGATTCATTACAAGTTCAGTAAAAGCCTTCAGGAGGAGAGGAAGCTTTGTCATTTAACTTGCAGAATTGCCTAAGAAGGGAAGTTAATCAACCCGTGGGTGATTTACACTCACTGAAGGTATCTTGTCAAAACGAGCCCAAATTTTATGCGTCTCTCTCCTCTCGAGAGGAACAGGATATACGTTTTCCACAGGCTGGTAATTTAATAAAGCAACTTTTTCCTTGGAAATGGCAGACAAGGTGATTTTTGCTGGCCTCCAGGCTGGCTTTGGTGATGTCCCACCCCAATGGACACCCGAGGAGCTGCGGGGGCCGGCCCTTGTGTCTCGATGCCCTTGGGCTGAGAGCTCCCTGCCCGAGATGACTCAGGGGCTCTGTGCGCTCCAGTTTGGAATATTTCAGCTCCATTCCTCATCTCCACCCCTGCTGTGCCTCTGGCCATGTCCTTGCCTCCCCTCTGCATGTGGCTCTGGCTCTCCTGGTTGTGCCAAACCACCCGGCTCTGGTGATTGCTTCTCATCCCTGGCTGCCAGTGCTTGGTCCTGTGCCAGTGCCAGGGTGGGGAACATGTCCTGGGACTGGGGAGATCAGCCCCAGCACGGATCCCTCCCCACAGCAAGCCTTCCCTCCACTCCTGTTTGCTTTGGGGTGCTGAAGGACAGCAAATAATTATTCCCTGCTGCTCCAGCCTAATGTGTGTCCTCGTTTCCTATAATTACGTGGCCATTCTGATTTATTTATTTTAAAATCACGGCGGCAGCAGCAGCAAGCAAGGGGCCATGGCCAGAATGGCTGCCCAGGCTGCTGTAGGAAGGTCTGGGCATTTAACAGCCCCTTTCATAATGAGGATCTGATAAATAAGAGCCCTTTAAGCCCCGTGCAGCCTTGGGTGAGTGGCAATGGGAGTTCTTGCTTATCCTCCTTCCATTATAGGGAGCTGCAGAGAAGGGTTCTGGAGGTGAGACCAGAGCTTTCCCCTGCCAGGCTTCCACCCTGCCAAGTACAACCAGAGAATCACAGAATAGTTTGGGTTGGAAAGGACCTTAAAGCTCTTTTCATTCCAACCCCCTGCAGGGGCAGGGACACCTTCCACTATCCCAGGTTGCTCCAAGCCCTGTCCAACCTCATCCATCCACAAACTGGATGTGCTGGCCTCAGTTCAGCCCTCACGTGCCTCTCTGGCATGGCTCTGGTGTTAGCTGGATTCATGAGGAGCACTGGGCCACGCTCTTCAGGAGCGATGGGACGAGGCTGATGCTGGGGAGCAGCCCCTCCTCACCCACAGCCTCCCAGCTCTTCACCACCTCTGGCCTCCAGTCCCCTCCCTCCTTGGAGCTGGGATAGCTCCTCAAGGTAACTCCCCTAAGCACCATCAGATGTTCTGGACCCTTTAGCAGCTCTTGGGTTTGATCTGGTGCTCCGAGAGGCTCTGTCATTATTGCAGCCCTTGCTGCAGCAGCAGCAGCAGCAGCAGCTCAGGGTGTAAAGTCAGCGGCTTTCCACGGGCTCTGTTACTCACCCCGCTCGCAGAGCCCCTTATAATTCATCCATTGTGCGGGCAGGATTTCTCAGGAGTGAGTTCCATTAAGCTGCGTGTGAGGGTTAATTAATTTTTAATGTTAACAACTTTCCTTTGTGTCACATGGCGGTTCATCAAGTCCTGGAGGGGAGGCGAGCCCACCTCCCCGCGGCTCTGTGCTTCCAGCAATTATATATGTGAGCAGAATTTTCTCTGCTTTATAGCTCTACCCTGTAATCTAGAGAAAGTGACATTTTCCGTGGCACAATATGGGTTAGGCTTTCGTTCTGATGATACTGCCTTTGCCAATAGATTTTTTTTCCCAGTGGCATATGGCACGCACTGTTACATCTGCTCCCATTTCCAAGTGATCCTTTACCCTTTGTTGAATTTTTACAAATGCTATCAGTCTAAATAATCCAGAAGGCTGCTATGGCAACAAAATGAGAATGCTGCTGCTCTCTCTTTCCTTCCCCCCCCCCCCCTTTTTTTTTAAACCTGGAGTACAAGGGAGGAGGATGTTGGCTGTGTCCTTCAGTAGTGTGGATGCCTTGGGATGGGGTTTGAGTCCCAATCAAACCCCAGCACCATCCCATGTCTGCTGGCATTGTCCTGCCTGCAGGAAAGAGCAGAGAAAAACACACAGATGATCTCTTTATGTGGGCTGTGTCATGCACGGGGATGAAGCTCTCCAAGGAAAACACCCTAAATCCCACGGCTGTTCCTGGTGGGGAAGCTCTCCAAGGCCATTTCCCTCAGCCCATGGCCATGGTGGAGGGTGCAAGGTCTTGCACACAAGTGTCAGAATCAGCACTGCAGAAATTTACTGACATTAACTGAATGAGCCAGGCACAAATGGGTGGTGGCTCGCTCACAAAGGGGAGCTGGTCCTGGAAGATGCAAATAATTTGGAAAATTAGCAGCAGGTGAAAACATCCATGAACCAGCTGGGATGAGGAAGGGCAGTGCACTGGGACCTGTTGCTCTCACCTGGATTTTATCCCTTGGAGGGAGAAGCTGGGATGGGCAATGCAGGCAGAGCTGTTTTTGGGGTGTCCCCAAGGGGCTCTCACCCACAGCTGCCGTGGTCTCCTCCCACACCCATCCCCATGAGTCCTCCAGCAGGAGTCTCCCTCTGTCACAGCGACACAGGCAGGAATCACCCCTGTATTTTTGGGTAACCCTCTCCGATGTGAGGTGTGGGGGTGGGACACAGCAAGGCTGTGGATGGGCGCTTGAGCACTGCTGATTATGGCTTGGAATGAGCTTTGTTAGCAAACCGTTCCTAATTCCCGGCGCTCCCAGGCACCAGCTGTCCCTGAGTGCTGCCAGCCCTGGCCAGCAGCCAGGGTGGCTCCAGGCCAGTGGCTCCTCCAGAGAAGCTGTGGCTGCCCCTGGATCCCTGGAAGTGTCCAAGGCCAGGTTGGATGGGGTTTGGAGTACCTTGGGACAGTGGAAGGTGTCCCTGTCCATGGCAGGGCTTGGGACTGGATGAGCTTTAAGGTCCCTCCCAGTCCAAACCATTCCATAATTCTGTGATTTGCCCTCTGCCTGCAGGAGGATGGATGTGCAAGGGGTTTGTGATCTCCTGCTGTCGGGCACTAAATGTTTCTGATCTTCTTCTGCTGCTCAGGAGAGCTCACAGCCATAAGAAACCTGTCAGACCTCTCTGGTACAAAGGTACTAAGTTAATAAAATTTGTCCATAAAATCAGACAAAAGGCGCTGCAGTTTTATTAAGATCTAAACTGTGCAGTCTGTTTTATTACCGTCCTTTATAAATTATCCACCCAAACCTCTGCCTTATAAAGACAGCCCATATCCAGATTTACTGCATTCCAAAGACAGTGATTTTCCTGGTGTACTGAAGGGAATGGCTGCCCCATCCCTGCAAGTGTCCCAGGCCAGGTTGGACGGGGCTTGGAACAACCTGGGATGGTGGAAGGTGTCCCTGCCCATGGCAGGGGGTGGAATGAGATGATCTTTAAGGTCCTTCCCAGCACAAACCATTTCTAAGATCCTATTCAGAGAAGGAGTTTCCTCCATGAGTTGGGTTGCAATGTGCCTCCTGGAGATGTTCCTGGCCATTTCTGTCCAAGAGATCAAAGACAGGCTTAAAACCAACCCAAAACCTCCAGACAACACTTAAGGCCATTGTAAAGATGTGTAGAAACCTGACATTTGGCCCTGACAGCAGACCTTAGCAGGCTCTGAGTGTTTTAAATGCTGGTATTTTCCTCCGTTTGGGAAACAGAAAAGCCAGTGTCGTGTCAGATCCCAGTCTTGCATGGCTTGCAGGTGCTGTAAGTATTTTACAACCTGTTGCAGCGATGCTGGAGGAGATTTTGCATGTCCTTACCCCTTCCCACGTGGCAGCCTGCCCAGACAGCAAACAGACAAGGTGGCCAGAGCCACTCCTGGAGCTGCTGGCCAAAGGCCACAATAAATGAGGAGCAGCACTAAAACCTGCCCAGGCTTTAGCAGATGTCAGAGCAGCAGCTTTTCTTCCCAGGCCAGGGGAGCAGCTACAAAGGGCTGGGGCAGAGGAGGAATGATCCCTCCTGCTTCCCCCCAGCCTGCCTCCAAGCAGTTTTCAGCTGGTGGCTTGGGAATAAAAGAGTCACCTCAGAAATAGCGAAGCTAGCTGGGTTTATCTTTAAAAGCAGATGTCTTTTAATAGATTGGCAATTTCTTCTCCATTAATATCTCAACCACAGCACTATCTGGGGAAGGCATTGTGTGTTTTATACCTGCTTTTGTAAAATCAGACAATTATAGAATGATAGAACCACAGAATCATAAGGGCCCTCAAAGCCCATCTTGTTCCAACCCCCTGCCACGGGCACATTCCACCAGATCAGGTTGCTCCAACCTAGACCTGTCCAACCTAGACCAGTCACAGTCTGAGAAAAATCTGCCACTGAGGTAACAGTTTATTAATGAAACCTCATCATATGGGCGTCATTAACTTCCCTCCTCATCCTCGTAACATCCTCTCCTGGGTGCAAACAAAGGCATGAGCAGGAGTGGGTAAAATCTCAGGGTATTTAATGGAAAACTGATGCTATTTGGACAGCAGAAAATGGGTTTCAGGCTCAAGATACCCATGTGTAGAGGTATGTGTATATGTATATAAAATAGAGATTTTTTTTCTCCCTTGGATGAGTTCCAGGCCCCACTCTACTGATTCATCCCCCTCAGCCTCAGAGCACTGAGTGGCTCCGACTGCCACACATGGATATGATCTTCCCAGAACGGACAGCAATTCATCACTTTTGTCATCAAAAAGCAGTTTTTCTTGAAGATTGCAGGGCAATCTAATCTCAGGCCTTCTCCCCTCCTTCAAGGTGCATCTGATGGATGTAGAGGTGACAGCAGAACTCCTGGTTGGATTGAGGTTTTGCAGTCATCTCCCTGCAGGGGTGTTTTGTTGGTGGGATTTGGGGTGACCTCACACTTGGTGTGAGCTGGCAGGGACAGGGTGGGGGTCCTCCCTCCCCAGTGACACCCAGAGGAAAAACCACGGCTCTCTCAAAAGCCTTCTAAGTGTTGTTTTTATCTATGCTGCTTTGGGGCTTCAGTCCCAAAGCTCTGCTGTGTGCAAAGAAAACAGGCGTCAGTGCTCGAATCCAAAATTCCCCAAGCTGGAGAGACGTGGGGTGGAGCCCTATCTGATTTCCTCCATCCAAATCCTGCCTCCTCCTGCCAAACTTTCACTCATTGCCATATCCAAAAATAAAACTGTCCTACTGTGCACTTTTGCATAAAATGACTGAAGAACTGCATGTCATGTGCAGAAGCTGGGCTGATAACACCAGTTCCCTACAAGGACAAAAGCAATTGAACTCTCACAGCCTGATGCAAGCACTGAGTCATCCTCCAGCCTCTGGAGCAGCTGGAGATCCCAGTTAACCGCTTGCCTGTTCTCCCAGCAGCAAGCAGGGAAATTCCTGAGCAGTCCCTGGTGCACTCCAGGAAACAGGGATTTGAGCTGCCACACCATCACAGGGACAGGGGGTGGCATCCCGTGTCACTGCCAACAACGTGAGGAAAAAAGCCATAAATGCTATCCCATAGATGTAGCACAGCTCAGGAGACACGGCTGAAAAACAGAAACCAAGTAGGAAAACAGTGATAACTATAAATAATATTTGTTTTTCTGAACTATCCCGTTTCTGTCAATGAGGCTCAGAGGTTTGTCATTTATTGCCTCCGATTTTCCCATTTCTTAAAAAGCAGAAAGGGCAGGGAAGTGATTTCTGCCACAGCAGTTCAGAGGAGGAAATTTACTGAAGGAATTTTTCAAAGGAGAAAACACAAAAGGATTGATTTTCTTTTAAAAAAAATAGCCCAGCAGTAAAAAGTAACCATAAATCAAGCAGCTTTCTAAGAAGATTATTTTAACAACATTTGACATCAGTAAGGGTGAGTTGTTCTGTAAAAATGGGTGTCTGTGTTGTCACAACAGCTCGAGGAGGGGAGGATGGGGCTGAGGGCAGCCTGGGTATTTTGGGGAAATAGGGACACTTTGCCTACCAGAGAGGATGAAACATTTCTTGGGAAAATGCTAATAAGCACAAGGAAGTTTATCAGTGTTATCTTCTCGGTGTCTTTAGGGCCTTCCTGTATTTCAGCCAAATTTCTGAGCCTGTGCAAAGCCCAGCTGATGAAAGAGAGCAGAAGTAAAGCCCCTTCGGATTGATGCTGAGAAAACGATGGCAATGGGCTCCCAGACCAGTGGAATGGGACAGAGGGAGCTTTGCCAGCTCTTGTGCTGGGTCATTTCTGACCAGAGGGACGTGAGCCACAGCCAACTCAAAAGCCAATTTCCAACTTGTCCGGCTGCTCTGTGATGAGCGAGGATTAACGAGCAATGCACAGGGAAAGAAGAGGCTTTGCCTGGGTGGGGTGGGGCTCTGGGAGCTGGGCTGGGCCGGGCAGAGCAGCTTCCCCAGCCAGGAGAGATGCCCACAGCACAACCATGCCGCTGCTCTCTCCCTGCAGACGTCTCATCTCCGGGAGCTGCCTGACTCCGGGGCATTTTTAAAGTGTCATTTATTTAAATTTTGCAGTTTAATCTAACGCCCCTGCTGCAGGGCTGATGTGCCTGTAGAGCGAAAATGCAATTCTGGCTTAAAAATAGCATCCTGGTGAAGAATTTCATTTCAGGTCCATTTTTCACACACACTTCTGGGAGAGGTCTCCTTTAATCCGTTTCTGGGTGGAAGCGGGGTTGTATCTCTGTAAACAGGGATGTGCTACAATTAATAACACCTTGTAGCTGGCTGTGCCTGCGTGCACAGGCTCCTCGTCAGAGTAAAGATCTGCTTGTAGATAAGATGGAGAGTTTATAAAGCAGCATAATTAATAACCTGCTCCATTATTGCCTACCCATCCTTGCTGCCAAGGCGCCACAGGCCCAAACAAGTGACAATTACCCGAGAAGATGACACAGAAATACAGCTCCAGCTCTGCTCCAGGAAGCATTAATGTCTTTTTAGAAGTTATTTGGCTGTTAGGAGTGATTGGGAAGGGCTCCACTCCCTGTGGAGCAGTGATGCTTGTCCTCCAGACCTGCTTTACTGTGAGGTGCAGTTGCCTGCTTGATCCCGATGCTGGGGCAGGACCAGGGCTGATGGATGGATGCTGTGCTCCGTGTGTCAGGAAGTGACACCACAGATGAGTTATCCCTAATTTTGAGCCCAGTTTAGCAGCTTGTTTCAGTAAATCCCTCTCCAGTTTCTAGCAGGAAACCAAAATGGTTTTTCTTTGTATTTTCCTTAAGCAATGCCTTAATTTTGGGCCACTGTTAAAAATAGAAAACGAGGCCAAATTTCAATTCGAGGTAATTAAGCCCTTAGTGAAGCACCTGAGCACCTCAGCAGTCCCTCAGGGATGTGCAGGCAGGCACTTACAAAGAGCCTGGGGGGAAAAGCCACGACAAGGAGCAACAACAGTCCCCAGGGAAGGAAAACAAACACCTACAACTTGTATTTTCCAGCTGTATTAGTTATTCAAGAACTGAGAGAGAAGCTGGGAAATGTTAACCTGGTTGGGTGAAAGGAAGGATTTCAGGTGTAAGAGGAAGGTGGAAAGGGGCTGTGTCCCCCAGGGGAGAGGGACATCCAGAGGAGCCAGCAGCACCTCCTGCCTCTTAGGGGAGATGAAGCCCATCTTTACAATAAATGATGGGGGCTGGATTTTGTTTTGCTCCCTCCATGGGGTCACCTTCCCTGTGGGTTGCATCCCTTGGGGAAGACCCCACACAACTTCCAGTGCCTCACCTGGGCTGTGAGGGGACTCAGAGGTGACATTGGCTCTTTTTTTCGAGGTGGCTGCACACAACCATTGACCTCAATAAACCCACAGGGCCATGGAGATGCTTGAGTGGCACTGAGGGGGGGTTGATTTCTCCTAAAGAATCACAGATTCCTGTGCTTGCTAAGCAGACGTGGTAGTTTCATACGTCTGCTGATAATACTCAGGCTTTTAGTCACTTTAAAACTTGTTTGCAGAGAAAACAGTCCGTGAAGCCCAAAAAAGAGCTTTCCTAGGCCCTGGAGTTCAATGCTCACAGTAACTCACCCGAGGGGAGTGCCAGGTTTAACCTCATCCTTAGCAGTTTCCTCATTAACTACTTACAGCTCTGGGGACCTGAGCTCACAATCTCCTCCTCGTCGTCCCCTCCCCAACTCCTGCTGAGGATGTCAAAATCTTTTCCAAGGCTTTAATTTGGCAATTTTGTTGGTCAAGAGACTGAGGAGCAGCGGGATCAAATTGGTGCTGTTCTCATGGCAGGCAGGGGCTGCTGGAAAGGATGGATGAGGAGTGAGATGTGCCAGCCACTCCTGTGAGAGCTGGAGCCAAAATATTGTGGATTGCAGTAAGGTTTTTTTTGAGGTGGTTTGTAATACCTCCAGCACAGGGCACCCTGCAGCCCCTCCAAGCAGGACAGAGAGGCTGGAGGTTTTTTCTTGCTCTACCACACATTTTCCTGACCCAAAAACGTGCCTGAGAATATTTTTATGACCCAAAGAAGAGCTGAGCTGCCTCTGTCATGCTGATCTCCAGGCAGCTTAGCCCCAGCTCATGTTAAACAGCCTGGTACCTCGAGTAGAAAATTCCCACAGGAATAGATTTGTGCTGCATTTCTGTTGCAAGTGCCAGGAAAATGGATCAAAGAGTTTTTCTCCCCAACAGGTTGAGCCCTGACTTTGAAAAAGGCATTTTCCAGCAGCTCTAGCCCAGGGTTTGGTCCCCAGCCAACACTGCCCAGCTCCAGCGAGGGCTGAGGGCATCGGGAGAGCGGCCGTGGTCCATCAGGGAGACCATCCCTATCCACTGCTTCTGTGGTGGGTGCCGTGGCCAGCTCTGGGAAAAGTGTTTCCTGTACAAAAAAGCATTTTATTTCAGCTGCAGGTCTGAGTAAGAGCACTGATGGGATTGGCTGCAATGCAGGACAGCACACGGGGAGTGGAGTAAGACCTTGGTGGGGAGCAAAATTTGATTTGGAGGGATGGGGCTTCAGGGGATATTGGGCTTGCCTGTGCCTGGAAGGAAAGCCCGAATCTCTGCAGCCCTGCTTGATGGAGAAGAGAGGGGGAAATGAAGGGAAAAGCTTACTCTGACTGCATTAGGTAGGGAATAAAAAGAGGGGAGAGAGGCTCTGCACCCTGACCCAGCTGCCCCAGGCAGGGCAAAGGGTGCAGGCACTGGGGCTTCATCTTCAGGAGCAGAAAACAATCAATTTGTTAATCCCCACAGGTATCAAACACACTCCTGGTTACAGGCCAAAGGTTTTTTCCCTTATCGCCCGATTTTTGTGGCTCAGATTTTGGTAGAAGCACTGAACTTAGGAGTTGTACTTTGATGATCCTTGTGGGTCCCTCCAGCTCAGGGCATTCTCTGATCCTGTGAACTTTGTGCATCTCCCACCCCAGGCATGGCCAGACACCCAACCCTGAGGCATCACAGCACCCTGAGCAGGTCAGAGGCACTGGAGGATGCAAACTCCACAGTCCAGTGCTGATTTCCATGTGGTGTGGGAGGAGTGGAGTGGCCAGGAAAGAGGGCACCAGCTGCAGGGATGGATGGGTGCCTCAGAATTTACACAGGGGAAAACTGGCTGGTTGAACTCTGAGGACTGGGACACCCAGTCTGATGGCACAAGCACCCCATTTCTGGGCTAACCATCCACAGGGCTGGTGGGGTGGCACCAGGCTCATCTCAGAGCAACCAAATCCCAAGCCATGGAATCTTTACTCTGGCAGAAACCTATTTGGGAAGAGAGCCTGGGTGTCCATCTCCCTTGCCAGTGTTAGACAAGAGTCACAGCTCTGGCCCTCAGTGAGGGGAACAGCAAGCGAGAAGTGCTGGTCTGTGCTTAAATACAGGGGAGGGAGAGATGGAAACATCCAGGAGGAGAAAACACAACACACTTGTCACTCAGCAATTATTGACAAGACTAATTTGCCCCTGAATGCTGCAATGAAGTGATTCCCAGAATAGTGCAGCTGTGTGAGTACCAGGAAAAAATGATTAAATTATTAAATCTTATTTATTGGTTTTTGTGTATATGTGTGTGTATGTGAGTGCAATGTTAAGTATTGCTGAAACAGCAAGGTCAGGCACTTGGAAATCTTGAAAACCACCTCTGGGCCCCAGCTTTGCTGCTGTCCTCACAGGGAACAGGGCCCAGCTCCAAACCACACACTGGCACTGCTGCTCCATGCTGGATCTCCAAGTGCTTTGCAAATATCAACACATCTGTTCTCAGAAATTGTCTCACCAAGCCAGGTGGGTATTTCCTGCTATCTCAGCACGGGCAAGGTAATGAGCATATCACTTGTTACAAGCCCCTGGCCTCATTTTCTACAACTTGTCAAGTGGCCACGGGATTCAAGTTTCCATAGGAACATCTGTCATTTCATACATGTTTACCACTAAAAAGAATAAATTGGTGAGAGATGCCTTGCAGACATTTCTCCTGCCAAACTGATTAAAATAGTACTGGAGGGAGAACTATGAGAAGACAAGAAAAAGCTTTTGCTGTTCTTCTCTGAACAATTTAATCTTACCAGCTGTCATGCAATGCAATGGGCTGCTTTTGGGTACCTGAGCTCTTCTGCTTCCCTTCTGACCTCTTGGTTTTGATAGCTCTCCTCAGAGATCCCTCTTCTTTGTTCAGTGTTGCTACTGAGGGAAGCACATCCCTTAGAGGGAAGGGTTGTGCCAGATATTAGTACTGAAGGACTGTTCATTCCAGAAGAAAATACATCTCTCCACCAGGACAGTGAATCCACTGCAGAGCTGGGATGCACAGGGTTGGATGGGCTGGAAACCTGGATCAAAGCCTGATCTGGCTTAATGATTTGACAGCTGAGTTTCAGCTTTGGTCTCTTCAGAGCAGAGGCAATCTGGGCTGCCAATCACCAAAGCCAGATAAGAAACTTTGCTTTGGGGGTCCCAGTCCATGTTTAGAGCTCAGGGTTCATTTGAGTGTTACAGCTCATAATCTGCACTTCCACAGAGCTGCTCCAGGGCTGGAGCCCCTCTGCTCTGGAGCCAGGCTGGGAGAGCTGGGAATGTTCACCCGGAGAAGAGAAGACTCCAGGGAGAGCTCAGAGCCCCTTGCAGGGCCTAAAGGGGCTCCAGGAGAGCTGGAGAGGGACTGGGGACAAGGGATGGAGGGACAGGACACAGGGAATGGCTTCCCACTGCCAGAGGGGCAGGGTTAGATGGGATATTGGGCAGGAATTGTTCCCTGGGAGGGTGGGCAGGCCCTGGCACAGGGTGCCCAGAGCAGCTGGGGCTGCCCCTGGATCCCTGCAAGTGTCCAAGGCCAGGTTGGACATTGGGGCTTGGAGCAGCCTGGGACAGTGGGAGGTGTCCCTGCCCATGGCAGGGGGGATGGAATGGGATGAGCTTGAAGGTCCCTTCCAACCCAAACCTTTCTATGATTCTGTAAGTAAAAGAGAAGTTCCAGGGCAAGCTGCGGACACAGTGTGGCTCAGGGATCAACTCAGCACCTTCAAATGCCAACGAGAATTTTATCTTCATTTTTAATGTATTCAAACCTGAGGCCATTTTGAAACTTTTTCATTACAAGATTAGGTTCTGAATTGGCCCTGGCAGCCCTTTGAGGGGATGCTTCCAGCACATGGCACGCTCAGAGAAACAAGAAGTCTCTCAATGATTGATGGAAATATAGAAATATTTGGAAACATTAACTTCAGGGGCAGACAGCAATGGAACCTCGTCGGAGCATGGGTCCTATGCAGTCATTTAAGTGGCACCAGCTTATCAGGAGGTTCTAAATTAAAACTGGGTTGGTAACACTGCCCTGAGCCTCCACTTCTCAACACAAAAGTAGGGGTTTTCGATAGGATATCTGGCAGAGTTTCTGTCTGTGAGTCAAGCAAACCATTACAGACATCCCTGTGACTGGCAGTGCCTGGGCTTGGCTTGGAGCTGAAGGACTTGGGGTGGCCCTGCTGCCTTCTCAGGGTCACCCTAAAGAGGTCCGGTGGTCTTTGTAACCCCCTCCTCCTGCCATCCCAGCAGAGAAGCTCATCCTTCAGTTTAGGAATAGGAGCACAGGAGTTGCAGGCAGGTGAACCTGCCTTTCCCATGGAGCAGAGGACAATGCTGAGGCACTGACAGGTTCTGGGCAGGGCAAAATCCCCTGTGTGCCTGAGGAAGGTATTCCCTCACTACCTCCCTGCAGGAGCCGGGCTGTCATGTGCCAATTGGCATGGAATAAAATCCAGACTGGAAACACGGAGAAGTTATGGAGACTGAAAGAAGAGAGAAAGCTGAGCTCTGCCCCACTGACCCCTGCTGGGGTCCAGCCCAGTTTGCATCTGGGAAGCAGGGAACAAGAAGCCTAAAAATTATACCTCGTATTAATGTTGGACTTAATATTTTCAAAGGTGAAGGGAAAAAAGGTTCAGCTTAAACCTGTTGGGTGAGAACAGTTCTAGTTTAGAGCAGCAGAGCTGCCCTACACAGCAGGCACAGACAATCCATCACCTCTGGGATCCGAGCTGGGCGCCTGCAGAAAGGCACAAGTGATGGCCATGAGGTTTAAATTAAGAAGAGAAAAATCAGATGTCTGATTTTATTTTAAAATGGCTGAGGTTCCTAAGTTGCATGTCCCAAATAGTTCAACGGCAGCTGGATTTGGAGCTGGTTTGGGCTGGCTTTTCTTCATCATTTATTTCAGTATCTTTATGAAGATGCCTTTGAAATGAGATCTAGGGCCATCCAGGAGATTCACCCAGCCTTTTCCACTAAGTTTGAAGATGCAGATGGATGAAAGTTCATTTTACACATGTGCTGGTTTGGCCAAATTTAGAAATATATCCTCTGAGAGAAGGCAGGTTACAACCATCCCTCCCCCACCAGGTCTGGGAAAAAAGAAACTTTTTCCTCGAAGGAAAGTGAAAGAGATAAAAGCTATTTATTTAACAAACACACGGGAAAAGGATAATGATGCTAAATAAGAAAACCTCTCACTCTGCTGAGAGAAACCTGGGAAAATTTCAGAGTCCTTCCGTAGATCTCTCTCTCCCCCTCCTTGGAGCTGGGACGGGGTGGTGGGCCCCCCTCCAGGGCCAAGGCCTCGGTGGAAAGTCCTCCTGATGTATTCTGATGTTGAAACTGTCCAGCAGAGAAAAAAGGAAAAAAACCCACAGTCCCAGGAAAACAAAAGTTCAACTTTCCTTCTCTGGAGACAGAAAAAGGAGCTGAAAACCTGGCTGAAAGCAAGCAGGGTGCTTTCCCCACTCTCGCTCTGCTGCCGCAGCTGAACACAGAGCCGTCTCCATCTCTGTGTCCTTGAAAACAAGAAAACAAACTGCTTAGAAAGTTCCCTCACTTTTGTCTCTCCCCCCTCTCAGGCTCAGTTTAAAGGCACAGAAAGACACAAAATTAATTTCTGGGCATGGGGCAGCGATAGGGGATAGAGGTCGCAAAGTCACCCCAGGACAACACACAAGGTGGCCTCTAAAAGAGGCTGAGTGTAAAGGAAATGCAGCGAGGTTTTTATGCTAAATGTGCTACAAATGAATGTCTCACCCTTGCAGAGGGATACCGAGACTCCTCAGGCTCACCAGGCCTGTCCAGGGTGCTGGTGAGGGTGTGGGTGACTTCCTGTATCACAGGCACCGACTCTAAATCGTTCTGGTTATTTAGTGGCTGAGAAGATGTTAATAAATATTCTCCTCCTGATGAAATCAATCTAACTGGCTCGAGTCAATCAGGAATAACACTACACTTCATCTCCTCCCTGGGCACTTTTCAGCCTCTCTACAGTAGCTGTAAAATCAGGTTTTATGATCTTCCCTTGATGAAATAATGAAATTAAATCCCCGATGGACAGTATACCAGGCACTACAATTCATGGGTGGAACAAGAATGTGTGTTTGGGGGACAGCTCAGGACAGCAGGCAGGGTTTATTTATAGAGTTTGGTTTTTTTTTTTTTTTTTTTGCTACTGTATTTTATTTCACTCCATAACCTTCACATTCTATTCAGCATTAATTCATGGGCCATCATTTGAAGCTTAGAAAGCAAAACCAGCGGAGTGTGCACGGGGTGAGTGTTTTATGTGTGTGCACAATTACTTTGCTGAATGTTTTATTCACTTTCAAGTGCCTCTTTTCGTATATTCCAGTGTTTTAAATAGCGTTTTTATCAGAGTGTTTAGGATTTAAGTAGGTATCCTCCTCTGAAGGATGCTTCCTGGGGAGCTTCGGCATTTAAAAAATTAAAGCAGGGTAGCTGAAGCTGGCTTGACTCTCCAAGCTCTTTAACATGTGTTATGTGACTTGGATACCAAATTTGAGGCTCTTTTTGATCCGATAACTGAAGTATCAGGAAGAATTTGGATGAATTGGGGTTGTACTAGATTGTGGGCTCTCTCAAACTGACATCTCCCCACAGCAGAGCAGTGTGGTTGACGGGATGCAGGGCAAAACAGAGGCAGCACAAGAGCAGCTGGCACCAAGATAACACTTCAAGCAAGAAAAATGAAGTTGTTTCAGTTCTAAAGGCAGCAAATTACCTGGCTGGGTTGCTGTGTGTGACAACCAGCATCCAAACACCATCATGCAGCGGGATTTTTGGCTGCTGCCTCTACTTTTTCAAACTGCTCATTGCTTGCTCAGTCATTTGTATATTCTTCTCCTTTTTTATGGAGATGCTTTCATTATCTGCCCATCACAGGGTGTTCATGTTTATACACACTCTTGTAAACCTGCCCTGATCAGAGAGAAGCTTGCAAGAGCCATAAACCCTCCGATCCCTCCCTCTGGGGCAGAGAGAGACCTGCAGGATGAGCGCTGTGCTGCTCCCTTTGGGCTGTGGGTGCTGTGTCCGGCTCCTGCTCCCTTTTTTTGGGGCCAGATTTTGCCTCCTTTGTGCAGTGAGACCTCACAAGGGGCTGCTCAGTTCTAAAAACACTTCTGCATGTGATGAGCTTCATTCATCCAAGCAGTCCCTGTCCAGCTCCATAGCACCACTCACGCATGAAGACCATTCATATGTGTATCTGCAGGATTGAAATTCATATCAAGAGTTCAAAGTTCACGCCTGAGAGCAGAATAAATTTTGAATCTCATTAAAAATATAGATCTGTTTCTTGCCAATCAGAAATTGGTAAACACCACACTGAAACATGGCTTTGACCAGGAAGGTTGGAGGAAAAGGAAGTGATTGTTAGTGATTGTATCTCACCCAAGGCCCCCCGGGACCCTGCACATCTCACCCGGGGTTCTGCCACTGCTCTGGGGCTCTGGGCATCCCATCCGGGGCTGTCCTTTTTCTGGGATTCTGCACACCCCACCCGGGGCTGTCATTCTTTGGGGATCTGCACATCCCACCTGGGGTTTTGCCATTACTCTGGGGCTCTGCACATCCCTCATGGGGTTCTGCACATCCCTCATGGGGTTCTGCACATCCCATCTGGGGTTTTGTCATCACTCTGGGGCTCTGCACATCCCGCATGGGGTTCTACCATCACCCTGGGGCTCTGGGCGTCCCACCCGGGGCTGCCACGGCTCTGTTTTCCCGATGAGTGAGGACAAGCAGCGCTGTCACACCGCCGGGCTCATTAAATTAACCCTTAAAGCCGCCCATCCCGAGCGCCCAGGAGCCGCAGCCGGGGGCCACGGCAGGCGAGGAGCCTCTGCTCGCTCCATTAAACACTAAACTGCGGTAATGAAGTGTGATGGCAGTGATAAATCCTGCCATTAGCGCCTGCCTTCGGGACATCAGCGCTGCTGGGACGCGGAGAAGGGCTGGGACCCTCTCATAGCCGCAGAACAAAGCCACCCCTTCCCCAGCAATTAACTTGTGATCGAGCCGTGCGCTCAGCGTTTGCGTGCTGCATTTCTGTGCGCCCATTTCCTTTATCTCCAGATGCTCCTGCCCACTGGGTTTTACATCATCCTCCTTCAACTTGTAAAAAGCTTTCCGGAGTACGGTTTTCTCTTCCTTTACATGTTATTAGATTTTTCTGCTGCTTTGCAGCATCTGCCATAATACGTGTCTGCTTCTAATGCTTTGGAAATTGCTGTGTATTAATAATGTGCTTTGGATTTCCTGCATCCTCATCCACACGCGGATTAGAGACGCTGCAGTTCAGTGGTGATAGAGTAATTTTAAAGACAAAAAAAGGAGCGATATGGGAAGTATTATAAATGCAGGGGTTTAAATCTGAAATTATTTTTATGGTATACATTCTTTTATCTCCGTGAGATAGATAAATGTGGGAGAACGCCTTTCTAATCGAGGGGAGTCGAACAAATTGTGTACTTGGACTGAGACACTGAAACCTAGGGAAGCCAAAACCAGTGACGGAATTCAAGTGGAAATCACGGTCCGAGGCAGGGACAGACAGCCGGGAATAAATGTGGCTTTCGGAGACAGCGAGGTGACAGTGGGGCTGGGTACTCAGCCTCCTCTACACAAACACAAACCTCTTGAAAGCCACAGAACCTGTTCAAAGAGCCACTGTGGCAAAGAGTGGAAGCTGATGAGATGCTCCATCCCTGCTCCTGGAGCACTTAAGCCACTTTGAGGGTGTTTTTATCCCTAAGCACAGCCACGAATCCCACAGAGTGCAGGGATGGGATTCATGTTCCTGCAGCTGAGCACATGCTCCAGTGCCTTGCTGAACAAGGCACTCAGAAGCTTGAACAGCTGATGCATCTCTGATGCTACAAGCACAACCAGGGCCTCCATTTATATCGACTAATCTGACTTTAAACTGTGGCAGAACCACTACTTGTATTATACCTGCGAGCCTTCCTGCTTCCATCAGATTTTTCAGATGTGACAACAGTTCCAAAGGATGTTTGGAGTTTGCAGGCTGAATGTTTGCCTATAAAATATACATGTCTACAAGGAAAGCACATTTGTGGGCTTCCTGGCTCAGGGCAGGAGGAAGGAGTGCCCATTCCCAGGATTTTGACTGATAGAGCTCAGTCCCCAGGGCACAAAAAGGAGCCCCTGTCTTCGGGACAGGGACTGTGGCACTCACCCCACCTGAGGGCATTTGAGCTGAGACGCCACCAGAGAGGTGTCCTGATGGGAACAGAGGGTGCATGAAAATGCAAGGCAGAATCTGGTCTGATATTTAAACAGGGGATTTTCTTGCTTTCCATACAAGTCATCTGAATTCCTGAACTTCCTGCCCATCCATGACAAGATGCTTTGAAGACGGGGGGAAAAAAAAGTGATGGATGCCTGTGGTTGCAGAGGGCAGATGTTGGACTGGGAAGTTTTGATAGATACTGAAAGCCCATCCAGGTTTTCAGCCAAATAGAAATTAATTTTGCAGCACACAGATCATTAGAGGATGACATAGGAATAAAAACCCTCAAACCTCTTTTGTGATGTAGATGGGGCAATTTTTCACATCACTGGGGAGCTCCTGGGTATGGCACAGGACATTTCACATGGTCACTCAGATTTCCAGCATATGCAATGTGGGGAATGTGTGTTTTCCACAGCAAACACCTCCAGCTTGGCAGCTGGATGATCCCCATCAGTCCTTATTTAACCTGCTAATCATATCATTAAATCTCATTCCAGTGCTAATAACTGTTAATGTTTTGCTTTGCATTGGGCCCTTCCTGTGCTTTGGGGGTGGTGGAGCCGTGTTTATCGAGGTGCCAGCTGAGCTGAAGGGAAAGCTGTGTTCTGGCCGTGCCAAGGAGCTGCTGAAGGATGCTCCTTGTTGGAGTGCTCACCACTCTGCATGCCCTGGACACCGGCAGGACCAGCTGGATGCCAGAGGAAGGCAGAGGTGATGGTTGAGGCCATGAATATTGGTTCATCACCTTATTTTCTCACAGATTTTGGCAGGCCCTGCATGCCTCTGCAGCAGGAATAACCCTGCAGATCCATTGCCCTCTTCCCAAAGCCATGAGGGGCTGCACTGACTAAGGGGCTCAGTCACACTCTTCCAGCAGAGTGCTTTGATCTTCCTGAATTTGAGAAGAAAAATTTCTTCACCTGAAAAGTTGGTCAGGCATTGGAACAGGATGCTCAGGGATGTGATTGGAAGTGTTCAAGCAACGTGTGAATGTGGTGCTTAGTAAAATGGTTTAGTGCTGGGCTGGCAGTGTCAGCTTAATGGTTGGACTCAGTGATCTCAGAGGGCTTTTCCAACCTTAATATTTCCATGAGTCTCTGATCAGCAATGCCTTTAAAATATTCACTGTCACACAAATATACCACCCCAGCCAGCCAGAGCAATGAATCTACTCCAAATCCATAGTGTCTCAATCGAAAAACAAGGACACAGCACCTATCCTCCCCTTGCTTATTATTTCTATCTTGTCTTCAACCATATATCTTGTTTAGGGCACACCAAGTCACAGCTAGATTAGATTACAGCAAGGAAACAGAATTATTTTAAGTAGATAATATAAAACATGTCTATGGAAACTCTAGGCTAATTGCATTATCTATGGTACATTGTGAGAGAATTATCTATATGGTATTAGGGGGTGGAAACCTGCCAGAATGCTCTTTAAAATGTGAGCGGGTTGTAACAACAAGTCACTTATCGGCTGCAAATGAATTAAAAGGCAGAAGACTTTGGGGCTGATCATTTCTGCCTCTCATTTTGTCTCCCTGCTCCCAAGGCTGTGGCTGGGGAGAGCAACCACACATTGATGGTTAAATGATGGAATCATGGAATGGTTTGGGTTGGGTTGGGAGGGACCCTAAAGTTCATCCCATTCCACCCCCTGCCATGGGACACCTTCCACTATCCCAGGTTGCTCCAAGCTCCATCCCATCTGGCCTTGGACACTTCCAGGGATGGGGCAGCCACAGCTTCTGCCGCAGCTGTGTCATGGCCACCCCACCCTCCCAGGGAACCATTCCTTCCCAATATATAATCTAAATCTCTCTTCTTTTAGTTTAAATCCAGTCTCCCATGGGAGCCCCCATAGCCAATGAAGGTCCTGTGATCAGGTTTGCCAGCACACAGCCCTTCCAACTCCAATCCTTGCTGCTCACAAACAACTCAGAGATGGCTCTAGAGAGCACAGAGAGGAAGAGCCTGCAAAGGCCACTTACAGTCAATGGCTCTGTTTTGATGAGACATTAAAGTTTCCATCATAGTTTGTCCAATCTGGACCAAATGACAGTGACAAAATTTGCAATGATTTCTCTTCTCCTGCTGACAGCTGGCTGGGAATAGCACAGGCAGCCACCAGCAGCGTTGTGGTCTGCTTGGAGCTGGAGCCCAACCAAGTGTCATCAGCGAGATCAGAGATAATTTATCTGACAGGCTACTAATGAACCTAAATATGACAACAAAAATGCCTTTCTAATCTACCCGAGAATTTAGGAACTGAAAAACCTGATTAGACTCTGGGTCTGGGGATCACACTGCCCTCAGCCCCACGACTCACAATTGCTGGAGGTTCAGAAGGAAACGGAAAGTGAAATTACTGAGTCACCAGCAATTTGGCCAAGAGAGACGAGAGTCTGCCTGGGGAGCTGACAGCCCATGTCCCTCATCTGCTGCTGTCCCTGCTAAGCCTCACCGTGCAGCCCTGGACGACTGACCTCCATTTTCTCCTGAAGGTGGAAAGTAGCTATTTCCTCCTTTAAAAAGCTCTGTTTGAACACAAAATCATATTATTGTCTCAGCAGGAGACTGTACCCTGCAGTGGGAGTGCTGGGGGAGGGAAGGTCGCACCTGGGTTTTGTAGGTAACAACGTCTTGCTCAAAAAATTGCATTTTTTTTGGTCTCTGCTGTAATCTCCTTTTCTGTTACAATTTCCCAGTTCTTCAGAGAAGAAACCTCAAATAATCAGCCTTGCTCTGAGTTTTGATGCCCATCTGAAGCAGGGCATGCTTCACAAAGTGGCTCGAGGATGTTGGGAAAAACTGATGCCACCCAGGAACATTCGTCACAGTCAGTTACAGAGGAATTTGGAACCACGTCCCCAGACTAACCACAGAATGTTATTTCCTCCCTGGATGATGTGTCTGCCTCCAGGTTGCCAGCACAGTTGGTGCCCTCTGTCCTGGTCTTCCCCTCCCAGTTTGAGCTTTGGAGCCTGAGCCAAGCACCAGCACGGTGCCAGCCCGGCCGATGGAGATGCCTTGAGTGGGAATTCCGATGTGCCAACTCTTGTGATGCTTTAGGAACAGGCAGTGGTGGGGCTGGAGCAGCTGGAGGATCCAGCACTGGCAGGACCCAGCACTGGGAGATGAGTGTTAACTCTGCCCTGTGCTACTGGAGGGTTTCCACACTGAGATTTCTCATTATCCAGGAGTTTAATTAAAGACTTGGGGGGGAGCTTCTGCTTTTCCTCTGGGATCAGAGGGAAATGCAGCTCCTGCAGTGCCTCCTGCCAGTGCTCACACAGCCGTGGAGCTGCTGCATTCGCTCACACCCAACCACTGCTTCATCCTGAGTTTAAGCTGCAACCCTGCACCGTGGCCTTAAAAGCTGCTCTGTTATTGGGAACAGGTTCCTGCCTGGAAATTCAGGACCATTTGCTCTTAAAATGTCTTCTGGGAGCTGATTTCTGTTCCAGCAGAACTGCAGAGAGTTTATGAAACACAAGGATTGAAAGGGGAGCAAAGAAAATGGTGCAAAGAAAAACAATATGTGCAGCACAACAAGCTCCCGGCCTCCTTCTTCCCTTTCATGATTTAAATGCTCCAGAGACTTACAGAATTTGCAGGGCAAATGCAGAGTGGGCAGGGCAATGGGAGATGCCTTCCCAAGGGCTCTGATAGCACAGTCTGAAGGGACTATTAGGGCAGGTGGAGGGCAATCTGTAGTTTTGACAGGTCATAATTTTAATAAAATATCATGTCAGCGATGGCATAACTATCAGAAGGCAATAATTTTTGCTCATTTGTTTTCTTCCTACAGGTTTGCTTCGAGTCAGGAGAGTTTTGAAGGTGAGTTTATTCATCACAAAATACAGATCAGAGGACTGATGTTGGTGAATCTCATTTGAGCGCATCCAGTAACTCTGACTCGTAGAAAGGGAGATGGGGAATTTTGTATTTTTTGAAGGAGTTCAAAACCTTCTAGATTTTCATCAACAAAAAAAAAAAAAGCACTGCTCTACAGAAAAACGATCCTGTTTAGTTTTCAAAAAGACTGCAGAGAACAACGTCAGCTTTTTGGTCTAAGCCTGTGGAAAGACTTTGGGTCATTCTTTTCTTTGTGCTTTAAAGCTTTGTGCTGCTCTGGGTTCAGGGCACATGGGTACTTCCCCAGCATCTCATCCAGGTTTTCATCTCAGACACTGAGGCAGAGAAGCTCTGTGGCTCCCCAACAGAGGGAAACCCATCAACAGCAAGAAATTCCTCCCTGTGACGGTGGGGAGGTCCTGGCACAGGGTGCCCAGAGAAGCTGTGGCTGCCCCTGGATCCCTGGAAGTGTCCAAGGCTGGGTTGGATGGGGCTTGGAGCACCCTGGGATAGTGGAAGGTGTTCCTGCCCATGGCAGGGGGTGGAAGGAGATGAGCTTTGAGGTCCCTCCCAACCCAAACCATCCTGTGATTCTATGAAATGCCCTCCAGGGCAGCCTGAGCAAGCCCAGAACATCAAAGCTGCTGAGCAAATGGTCCCCTTTTTCCTCCAAAGCACTTGGTGTGGCAGCAGTTTGCTGGAAGGGAGCTGGCAGGCACAATTAAACCTGGCTTTCAATGAAATTTCTGCAGTTGCTACCCAGGCTGCTCTCAGGCCTCATGTATTAATTATTCCTCTTCCCAGGCTGTTCAGTGGGCCTGTTACAAGGAGGAAAAAAAAGCAAATTAAAAGCACATTGCCCTGATTAAATCTCTGCTCTGGCCCTTCTGGCTGCAATCACCTCTGTGTGGCTGAAAATCCTCATTTTACTCAATTCTGCTGCCGAGCCTGCCTCCCCCCCCAGGGAGGGAAAGGATGGGCTGGTGGGATTTGGGTTTGCATCAGCCCTGTTAGGAAACTGCTCAAGCAGCATCTCCAGCATCCAGCACACCAGGATGGTCCAGCAAGAGAAAATCTGAGAGAGAAACATTTTAAGAAACCAGTATTGCCTGGAAATGTATTTTAAGCAAAAAAAAAAAAAAAAAAAGATTTCTTTGTAATTTTTCTACTATTTTCCCGTTCTGCTCACATGGAAGTTCACCTGCCTCTGCTTAACTGGACAGGACACTGCTGCTGTGGCTTGACTGGAGATTGTATGGGTTTTCCTGAGTTTCCAGGCACATTTCCCCGGGGCACAGGAGCCAGCAGGGATGGGAGGGAGCTGTGTGTAGGTTGCTCCAGGGAATGAGCCAATAAAATATTCACAGCACATGAGGCACTTGCCGGGAGGATATGGGAATTCAACTGTGGAGAAGGGATTTGAGAGAGGCTCCTGCCAGTTTCAAACTTTTTTGGCAAGTGAGGGTTTTGGACTCTGCCACCTTTAAAAGAGGCATCTCGGGAGCGGTGGGTTGGCGGGGACGGGCTCTGTGGGAGACACCGATCACAGCTGAGCTGTTTGCATTCTCAGATCCTACATTGTTATTTATGCAGCCAATTAAAGAGCCATGTGCTCAGTTGTGTGCCTGATGCTCCTCTGACCACCAGAGCAGCACGTAGCCCAGCACTCTCAGCTCCCTCCCCAGCTCCCTCCCCTCTGGTGATTTGCAAAGACACTTTTCACAGAAATGTGCCCTTCTTCCCACCTAAAAAAGCAAAATTTCTATCAAAATTCCATGTTGTTGAAATCCAGCTTGGGCCATGTTCTGCCTGAGGCCATCATCAGGTTTCAGGGCTCATTAGATGTAGGAGTAGGAACCTCCCATTTGATACAGAAATGTTGTCATGGAGGGCCATAAAGATTTCACCTAGGTTTTGGTGACAATAGAATGTGAGATTTGATAATAAGGACATGTTGTGACAGCTGCTTGAAGACATCTTCTGAGCTGCAGTGTCAATCTGCATCTCTTGTCAACACTCTATTCAGCAGAATTTGCTGAGATGCCCTTGCCTCCTTGGAGAAATGATGAAGGAAATAGCCCTTAGCTCAGCAAAACCTTTCTGAGCAAGAGATTTTTGGTAGGATAACTGTCTGCAAACTAACCAATATATTTTTTTTCTTGTATAAAATGCCTGTTGTTCCAAGATAAACTTTCAAATAAATTTTTCCATTAAAGCCTGCATGAAAGAGTGCCTCCATTTTCCCTGTTGTTATTAATAACACTGCTCTATGAACAGCGGAACTAAGATATTAATCAAAACCCTTAATATCTATATATTAAATATCCAGCTTCAAATCCGATGTGGAAATGAATTTTTTAAAACATTGGTTTTCAATATGAAGGTATCATTCTTGGTAAATGAGGATGAAGCCCATTATTTTACTTAAGCAGCACATGTGACATAAAACATTAAAGAACTTTCAAAATGTTATTGATTTTCCCATAAATGTGACACTTCCAGAGGATTATACCTTCAGAATATACATTACAATATAAATACCATTACAGCCATTCTGGGGAGTGACCCTATTAAAAAACCTGTTGCCAGCATGCATAAAAAGCAATATCAAGCCCATATTCCCCCCAAACATTTTATGGGCCAGGAATATGCATCCACTCAGCCAGAAAGCCTCTGGCCTTCTTCCATGGCGCTCAGTGGAGTTGGATGATGCAGATTTTGTCTTGCCAAGCTGCAGTTTCAGCCACCTGGTTAAAGGGCACGCTTGCAAGGGTGCCCTGAGTCCTGCCCACAGCCCCAGCCCTGCTGAAACATCCACCCCCCAACCTTGCCAGGCTTCCCTGTGCCTCCTCCAGCTCCCCAAATTATTTCCCTGGTTCCAGCCCCCTGCCCTGGCTGTCAGTGCTGTTGCAAGTTGTGAGGAAGAGAAAGAAATCTCTGTCTTTATGAAGATCTCTTGTTTTTCAGTGAGGAGGAGGGAGCTCCTGGCCTGCGTTATCCTGCTGCCTTTGGGACCCCAACCTCTGCTGCCTCAAATGCTGCTCCGCAGCACCCAGACGTGCTGGGCACCCACCAACACCCTCATCTCAGTGTCACCCACTGCTCTCTAAGGCAAACTGCTGCAAACAATCCATACAGCAGCTTTAGATTGGATTTTGGGAAGAGATTTTTCCCTGTGAGCGTGGGGAGGCCCTGGTACAGGGTGCCCAGAGAAGCTGTGGCTGCCCCTGGATCCCTGGAAGTGTCCAAGGCCAGGTTGGACAGGGTTGGAGAGACCTGGGATAGCAGAAGGTGTCCCTGCCCATAGGGTAAAACAAGATGATCTTTAAGGTCCCTTCCAACCCCAACCCATTCTGTCATTCTGTAATCTTAAATCATAAGCACATTAAAAATTGCAGCATGGCTGCAATCAAGCCGTGTTGCAAAAAACCTTCCAGTTGTCTGCACCAGCTCTTTCTCTTTGCCTGTCTCAGCAGCACTCAGCTCTTCCAGCCACCCTCAGGGTTTCTGTCGGTGATTAATGCACAGCAGGAGCATCTGGAAAGCCTCAGCTGAAACAGACTGCGGTAAATGGATTGCTTTGGTAAACGACAGTGAAAATGCCATTTTTTGCCATCGTGGATACCCCAGCAGGCTCTGGACCCATCCTGGCACAGGTAAAAGTGAGACACCTTTTATTTGAGGGCCACATTCACTACAGATATTTGGGGCTTTCAGAGGACACAGCTGCACCCAACACCCAGGGTACCCTGTGAGTGACTCCTCATGTTGTGCCAGGAGATCTTGCACATGTGACATGGAGTCATCCTCTTTTCTCTGCCTTGCTGCACTTGCAGTGCTTTATTGCAATTCCTTGGGCTGCAGCTGGACTCATCTACAGAGAGCAGGAGGCTGGGAGAGTAAAGATAAAGGATGTGCTTTACAGTCAGCTTTAAAGCAGGAGCGATAACTCCGTGCATTTCAAAGGAGTCTACCAAGAACTTGGGCTGCTACGGTTGTTTAATTAACTTGAAAAATGGGGTTTTGCTTTTCTGTTCTTCTTATTTTTTTAATATCACTCTGCCTTTTCCCAGCTAAGTAGATGTCAAAAGCTGCAGTTATTTTGCTTGGAGCAAAAACTCTGTTTCCTTCCCTGTTCCTGTTGTTGTCCTCTATATAGTATTGAGAACATAAGACAACATGAAAACATGGTGCTGTGTTTACTGTGCATTTTAGCAGGCCCAAGTGCACATTTATACCTCTGTGTGTGTGTACACATCTACACTGTTGTAACACTGAGGTTGGGTGGCTTTTGCAACCTACACCCCACAGACCCTCTGTGATCCCAGCCTCTTTAGGGTGATGCTTCCCAATCCCTGTCCATGGAAGAGAGCAATCTCCATGCAGAGCAAGGTAGTAAGTCAGAAACAGCTAATAATATAATTTATCTCCTCCAGAGCCTACTTTGTATTACTTCAAACTGTGCACAGGAGACAGGATTCACAGCAGGCAGGAAAGTGTTCTCCTGCCAGTCCTGAGCAGTTTCCAGCTACTCTGATCCTCAGCCCTGTCTCCTGACAACCTTTTGGCTCGAGAGCACACATCCTCTCCCGAGCTCTCAGAACACCCCATGCCTCATTTACACTGACATCTCTTGCCATCCTTTGCAGTGTCTTGTTCTTATACCAAAATCATGACAGGTTTCATTTAGGGAGCTGCTCTCCCCTTAAAGGGTGAGAAACCCTGATTTAGGGGAAGTTTCTGTTCTTCCTGGTGCCATTTGCATTTTGTCTTCACTGACATTATCCACGATGTAATAAGAATGAAATAGGAAATAAATCCTTCTTTCTTTTTACCAGTGAACCAATGTTTTCCTTCCTTCACTTTACAACTCCACAGCCTTTATGCTTTTAATTCCTCTGAGTATTTTAGGTTGTAGCTTGCATTCCATGTGCTGTACAAGCAAGAGCCCAGATGTAGCAGAAGATTCCTAAAAGCACAAAGGCTGGATGCTGCCAGGATGAAATGGACACTTGAACACTTCCCCATCCCTGGAAGTGTTCAAGGCCAGGTTGGATGGAGTTCTGAGCAACCTGGTCTAGTGGAAGGTGACCCTGCCTGTGGCAGAGGATTTGGAAGTAGATGATCTTTCAGGTGTCTTCCAACCCAAACCATTCTATGAAAACCAGGGTGCTTTGTGACCTTTATCTAAATTTGGGCTAGAAGGACATTGTGCTCTAGATTCACACTAGGGGTGGATGAATATACAGATACATATATATCTATCTATATCTCTATATATACACCTACATGTGTACAGAACCACTGAGAATTTTTTAATCTCGTCGTATGAGTGAAATGCAACTGCAGAGGAAGAGATCCTCCACTTCGGAAATGCAGGTAATATCAGCACCCTCTGCTCTGCCAAGCCCAGAGCCTCGGAGATGTATCAGATCCAGTGAAATTCAGAGATGGGATCTAAATTCGGAATTTTTCCTGCTTCTTTCTGTTCCAGGTTTACTACATGGGAAGAAGTTTTCCAGGTTGCAGTAAAAATCATTGGTCTGACTTCCAACACCTTCCACCTGGTCTAGTGGAAGGTGTCCCTGCAGTGGGGATGGAATGAGGTGAGATTTATGGTCCCTTCCAACCCAAAACATTCTGGGATTCTCTGACTTTGTCACAATGTCTGTCACCACCTTCTCCCCAGGGCCCAGGGATGACACTGATACGATAATGATGCCTTTACACCCCAGCTGATTCCATGTGACAATGACTGATGACTCCTGTATCATTAAGGATTTCCTTTCCCTCCCCGTTTGGGAACATCAGGAGATCTGTTTGCTAAACAAGAAGTAGTGTCCTGCCTTTTCCTCACCAAAAACTCCCCCCCAAAAAAGGGAGGATCGGAATTTGCAATTCATATATGACGAGCTGGTGCCACACGAGTGGTACCATAACTCCCCACCCCTCAAGGCAAGGAGCCTGCCAGGAGAACGTGCCAGAACCAAACACCCACCACTTGTCACTCTCCTGCTGCACACAAAGCTCTGCAACCAAGACGCTCCTCTCCCATTTCCTCCGGGGGTTACGCTGACATATTTTATGTCCCTTAATAGCACCTGCTGTTAAATACGAAATGACAGCGATATATTGTAGAGTTTATAAAAACTCATGGAGGGCTTTCAGATCAGGAGGCAGCTCTGGAGCTGCCTGTGAGTTTTACACACGCATGGGAAATGCAGACGAAGACAAACTTTTTTTTTTTTTTTAAACTGAACTTTGTTATTAAGACACACTCAAAAAAGAGGAAAAAAGAGTTTCGAATTCCAACAGCTAATGCAGAATCAAAGATGTGATGAACAATCACATCATTATATGTCAGAAGGGAAGTTAATTTTAAAGGGGTGAAACTTCACATTAAAAGCTAAAAATATATAAGGATGACATCCATTTAAAGTGTGCTTTTATGAAAAAAGCCGAGCTGTGTGTATCTGCTTGTCTTCTGACTTGGCACTGCTGCATCCAGAGCCAAAATGTTCACTCAGGCTGATCTCCGTGACTTTTTTGATAATCTATGTTCATTTTGCATTGTTCTCCAACGTGCTGTAAAGTCAATGGGCATAAGACTCTCCTGAGGGGTTGGTGACTTTTCTGTGCCACTTTGGAAGAGGCGGTGAGCCTTGAAAATTCAAAGAGCACTTGATTTGTGGCATAGAAACAGCACTTCTTTGGAGGGAATATCCAAGTTCCAGACGTCTTTTCTCTCTCCTTCTCCCCCACTGCACATCCTGAGTGCTCAGTAGCCTCTGGACTAGTCTGAGACAGCCTGTGCTGAATGAAAGGTCGGAGAAGCTCAGAGCAGCACAGCAGAAACACTTCCAAAATTAAAAGCAGGCAGGTTTAGTGGGCAGTAATACTCACACATGCCTTTTGGGACTATTCTTATTTCCACATCCAATTTTACACAGTGCTCCCCACCACATCTGATGCCAAGGACGAGGCACAATAAGGGCTCACCATGCACCCAAGACATTGCTGCTGGCTCCTTGGCCACAAACCAGGCCCAGAGAACACTGTGTGTGAAGCCAAATGGTGCTCCAAGAGGAGAAGCTGCCTGCCACAGCATCCATGCCTCACATCAATGCATCTAACAAAGGGGAATAATTTCCCCAGTTGGTGGCAAGGGACTTGGGCTTGGAAAGGGTGATATTTAGTGGGGGAGTGAAGCTGTCACAGCACTATTTAGGTCTTAAATTAAAGCCACCAACTTTCATTGCCATGGTAGGCTGGGATGGGAGGGGTCACCAGAGGGCACCTTGATCAGGTCACTGCTGTCAGCCCTGGTCAACCTGCCTGGGTGACCTCCAGTCTGTAAAGGGACTTGGAAAGCTGAAACAGGATTGAAAGCTGACATACCAATGCTGAAATACCAGTTTGTATGTGATACTCCTTCACCAGAGCCTTCCTGGCTAAATTTGAAGTGCCTCTGCAGTAGAGAAGACCTTGGGAGAGCAAATGCTCCTGACAAAGCTCAGCAGGAGCCTGCACTTTGCCCATCCCAGGACTGGGACCACTTTGGCATCAGCAAATGTTTCACGTGCTCCCCAAGATGCTGGGGGCTGAAATAAACATCAAAAACAAAGATTCAGCTTTTTCCTGGCTGCAGGGAGCAGAAACTGCCAGGGCAGAGCAGCAGCTGCTCTTCCCACTGCTCCGAAGGACCAGGTAACGTGAGCGTTAAAATGACTGAGCACAATTAATTCATTCTTGATTCAGTCTTTCATTTCAATGTTCTCCAAGGGGAATCTTTTAGAGACTCGAGACTCAAAAGCACAATGCAGGCAAAGGAGAACATGTTCAGTATAACTAAGGGTGCAGACGTCTTCCTCCCACAGAAATTATATTGTGTATGGGAGATTATTCCATCTCTCACTCTGCATTTTTACATTCTGTTTACTAGAGCAGCCTGAGACAAAACCCTTGTGTTTCCTAACATGGAGAAACCTTGCAGATCCCTCGCATTTTTCACAGCTCTTCTTCACCAGCTCACTTTCCTGTGTGTTTTTAGTAGTACCACAGTGAGAGTAAGAAGAGTAAGAAGTGCTGGACTCCAAGAAGTCCCAATATAAACTTGCCTCAGTGGGAAAAAAACTACCATCTCGCCTCATTTTATTTCCTATACAGAACTAAATGAATCATATAAGAGGAATCACAGGCTGAAGGAGGCAGTGATTTGCAGGAAGATTTGTTTCCACTCCTTTTGAGCAGCATGGAAAAAATGGATCAGATCAGAAACACGAGCCCAGAAAGGACCAGGATAGATTGGACTCTTTAGGATTAATTTTCTTTTAAGATGCCTATTGTAAGAAATGTGATTGTGTAAAAGGTGACACAGTTACAGATTAGGAATGATAGGCTAGAGGAAATAGCACATAAAAGAAAAAAAGAATAAAAGCAAAAGATGAAATGGGTCAATTAATTATCTTTAAAAATGATTTTTTTTTTTTTTTTGAGGAAATCATGCCTTTCTGAAATGGTGCCAACCTTTGGTCACAGCTCCCTGGTTGTACTGAAAGCATCCTCTAATGCATGCTAAGGAAATTCGGGGTGGGAGTGTGTCTGTGTGTGTGTCTCTTTCTCTGCTCCCCAAATTCAGCTCCCAGCCCTGCACTGGCTTTGCTACTTCCATGGAGAGAGTGACAAAAATTGTCCCTGCAAGTTAACTTTGACCTGAGCTGGGTGAAGGCTTGAAAAAACAGGAGGTTTCTGCTTTCTCTTGCTGTTCAGGTGTGGATGGTGACTGACTGCACTGGAACAGGTTTTGTGTTCAAAGGCTGAGCTAAAGCTGAGTGTGGCTCAGGGATTAAGGCGAGAGCATCTCCCCTGAAGCTCTCCCCTACAGCGCCCAGCACTGCTGGAAACACTTCCCAGGAAGCAGGTTTGGTCCTGGTTCCCTGCAGGAGCTCTGGGGCCACCGAGCACTTCTGGTATTCTAGGACAGAGAAGGTTTGATCTGCCCAAGATGGTTAAAAGCTGTCTTTTCCTTCTCTTTTCCTTCTTCTCCAGTAATTGCCTCCACAAAGCAATAAAAACAGCAAAACCATCTCAATCAGACTCATTACTCTGTTTGTCAGAGGGAAACTAGCTCAAGCTGAGGGTCTCTGGGATTGGTGGGAGCCCCGAGCATGTTCCCCACCTTTGGCAGGAATAACTATCCAAAATTTCCCTAAGGGGTCCTTGGGAGCTTATTCTCACTCACTCTTTTTTGGGAACCATCCACTTGGATGCCACGTTGAGTTTCTCTCTAGGTACAGACTTGTCTGGAAGGTATTTAAAACACTCCCATTACAAATTCTAATTGTATTTTCAACTTAAATTGGTTTCATACCACAGGAGGTGTGACAGTCTGTGCTGGCAGGGAGAGCTGGTGCTGATCTGCAGGAAGGGTCTCATCTCCATGTATTCCTCATGCTCATCTTTCAGACAAGTGGCTACAGGGGAAGACCCCACAGACAACACATCTGCAGAGAAAAATGGTTACAGCAGCAGCTTCCTGAAAGATCTTTGGGTGGACTGAGGTAAACGGAGGCAAATAAATCATGGGGAGAAGGGAGATGGGGACGTGCACTCTCTCCAGGGCTCACAAGCAGCAGGATTTCATCCAGCTTGTTTTTATAACATTATTTTCACTTGGGTTGACAGAACTGGTTATGCTGTACACACGAGATGTGTTTGCTGTGGCAGGAGTAACTGCTGGTCCTCCAGCAGAGCGTGTTTTGTGCTTACAGGCACCACGGGACGCTCTCCATCCTGAGCCTAGGCTGGGGCTGCAGAAAACAGACCTGAACTGCTCTGTGCATGTAAACATCATGTGATTTCTAAACACACACTGATGGAGAGACACATCTGATCCAGTGGAAAGGCTGGGACAGGAAAACAGGGTGTCTTCACAAGGCTTGGTCAGGTCTCGTCCCATCCCTGAGCTCCCAAAGTCCTTTAGATATGGGAAGGCCCTGTGAGAATAGGGAAGAGTTGATAATGTCTGTTAGGCCAAATATAGAGATGTTTTAGAAGATTTAAGCTCTCTGCAGACAGCCAGGGTCGCACCATCTTCTGGGTTATTAGAGCAGCTCTGTGAATACTGGCCAAACTAGGCTAAACTGTCTCCTTGTTTCCATAGTGACATTTCTGCCTGTGTGAGTAATTTTGGGCTCTTCCTTGTTGCACTCAAAAACACAAAGCAAAACAGAGGCTTAGCAGGCAATGTAACTATTGTGCATCAAGGGGATCTCCCAATGGAGCTGCATCCACGGGGACAGCACGGTACAGATGTGCCTTCCCAGGGCAGCGCAGCCACACAGATTTCTCTCCCCCATTTACTGCTGTATAAATACCCAAAAAAGCACATCGTCTTCAGCTCTATTTCCCAGTTACTAACAGTGTCTGCCCAAGGACTATGCTCTGTTTTGAGAGCATCACATATCCAAAATAACCTCAGAGTGCAGTGCCTGGTAGCTGGGATGTGGACCAGCATGAGGGCAGTGGTGGTGCCCTGGTGTCCATCCAGATGTGACTCTGAACCTCAATTCCCAACCCTTTAAATGGGAATAATCTACTCTTCAGAGAAAACCACTGTGACTCTTCTGATCTCTGCTGGTTAGTTAGGACCTAACCCTGAACTAAACCCTGCTACTAAACCTAAACTGGGGTTACCAGTGGGGGTAGTTCAGTCTCCAGCACTGGTCTTTGTGGTGTCCAGTATCACCAGTGTGGTCAGTGCTGTGCTCCAACGCTCTCCCCAGTTCAGTGGGAGCTGCAGCCACATCATTCCTCTAACCTTATGCAACCTAGTGAAAAAAACCAAGCTGTGTTTCCATGTGTTTTACCAAATTCACATTCTCTGATTGCAAAAGAGATGCCCCAGACTGGAGAACAAACGGCCAGGGTCTGGTGATCAACATGATGAATTTGGCCATGTGTGCTGTGTTTGTTCAGTGAAGTACAGTTGTCAAATAATATGCTTCCAGGCTCTGTGAAGCAAATTAATTTTGTATCCTTTAATCAAAAAACCCTTATATTTTTCAAAACAATACCCTCTTCTCATCCCCTGAGGGCCCTGCAGAGCATAAAGCAATGCACAGAAATGAGAGAAATAGATGGAGAAAATAAACGTAGTGACAACATGACAAATCTTTATAATCTGGGAGAAATTTCTGTCGTTTTTTATTGCTGCATGGATCTGAGCCCGGAGTTCTGTTATCTGCTGTGGTAAATAAGGATGAATTAATGCGAAAAAAAGTGTATTTATAGCATGAATATACTGCTGAGTAATATAGTGTGTTTTTGCTGCTTGGGAACACAGAGACCAAGTCTTATTCCAATGGAGCTCTTCTGCAGCCCTGACAAGTCCATCCTGCTGGCACATCCTGAAGCCAGGAACATCCAGGGTCGTGGTATTGTCAGTGTGGGAGTCAATCGACTTCAGGAATGAAAGACAACAAGCAGATAATCAGTTAAAAACAGAGTTTTTAAGAGAATATGTGAATTAACATTGGAACTCCTTGCCACAGGGTGCTGTGGGTGCTAGAAGATTACAAAGCTCAAAAACAAGAGGGGAAAAATTATAGAAGGAAACATCATTGTGGGATCTCAAATACCAGGACAGAACCTCCAGACTGAGAAGTGCCAGTGCTGCATGTGGGAGGCTGGGAGCATTTCCTAGGAAAGTGTTGCTGTCTGCTTGCCCCCTTTCAGTCTCTCCTGGCTGCTAGAGTGACGTCCAGCATGATCCAGCATGGACATGTCCAACTCCTGAGTGAAGGGTTTATCCACAGCCTCCCTCACTCGTGCTGCACATAACCAATATGGACTTAAAATGGCAAGAAATTACAGGATTTATGGTCTCTAAGTGTTTTGGCTTTTCTGTTTCAGGGACACAAAGAACAAGGGAATTTGGGTTAAACTGATAAGACCCCTGATGTAGATTAGTCTTTAGTATCATGCCACAGAAACCAGGGGTGAGCAGGATTTGGCTACAAGCACTGAGGCCTTGGAGGTGCCCCTCTTGAGTAGTGACTTAAGAGTGATCTTCAAAAAGGCACAGACCCAGCACCTCAGTGTTTCTTAACACAGATGAGCTCAGTTTTTAACCAAAAAATCTTCCCCCAGGTCAGTTTTCCACACAAGCTGTACTGTAACTGTCTTTATATTCACTGTCTGTGATTAAGCTTTCCTAGGGCTCAGCCAGGTACAAGTTTTGGGTTTTATGGCCCTGCTGTCTCAGCAATCTCACCTGGATGAATAAGAAAACTGAACATATCTCTTCTCTTGTCTTATTCTGGAGTGTCAGAAGAGAATGAAAATGAGCTGAATGGCCTCTCTACCTGTTCCAAACAAATTCCTGTTCTCTCATGCAAGTGTGGTTGAAGGAAGCTGTTGTTCAGACTAGTGCCTACCCCAAAGAACAAGCTAACAGGTCGGGTTAAGAGGGGGAAAAATGGTTACTTTTCCAAATCACCAGTTTTGTGTACTGCAAATTCATCACTAAGGCTGGGAAATCTCCCCTTGCCCCAGTGGGAGCAGAGTTGTCATTCCTGTCTGTGCCATCAGCCTTCCCAGCCACTTCTATCTCATGGCATAAACAGAGTTCATGGCCTCAAGGGACACTCACAGCAGCATTTTGGCTTCCCTGCTCCCTCAGACCTGATCCCTGCTCCAGATTAGGGGAGGCACTTCAGTAAACACCTGATTTTCAGCAAGTGCAGTAACTCCAGTGGAACTTCTCCTGTGCCAAGCACCAGGCACGCACCTGAGCATCTCAGTGATTCGAGCTCTGCAACTCCCTCTTTGTGCAGTGAACGTGTGCCCAGGGATGGACCACGTGCAGTCAGTGGTGGCCCAGAATTTCCCATACACCTGAACTGGCCATTGGCATGTTGCCAGGAATGATGGCCATCCCTGCATGATACCTGTAAGGGATATATTTATCAGCAGAGTGTGTGAGCCTACATTTCAAGCAGTCAGCAAGCCTCGTGTGTTGCCACTAAAGAACACCCAGTAAAGAGCAGCCACAATAATCCTGGCAGAAACACCAGCCTTGGCTGTGGATGTCTGGAGATGAATCTTTGGGCCTTTGCCAAAAGAAAGGTCAGACTCTGCTGGCTCAGATCCCTGTGCCCCCAGGCATTGGGTCAGGTCTGGGAAGGAGGTCTGAGAGCACTGGCTGGTGCCAGCCCATTTCCTGCTGACAAAATCACCTTAGCACAGAGAGAGTTTTGTTTTGAGAGCAGTGAGGGAAGGACTTGCTACTAGAGAGCAAGGAAGATGTTGGAGCACCATGTTATTACTCACTACAGTTACACTTATGTTTAAAATTATGGATTAAAACCTAACCACGAAGTCTACAAAGAGTAACAGATAAATTCAGCCTATGCTCTGCTTTAATTTTTTCAGATGAATGTTTCTTTTTATACCAAGCATATGGTGCACTAGATTTCAAGTCTCATTGATAAAGACTCCAATCTCTGTCGTGTCTTTATTATATTTTTCCATTTTCTGCTGAGTAGGAAAATGGCATTGCATACCATCTGTCAGCACGATCACAGTGCAATTTGCAGAGGTTTCAGGCCAGTACAGTGCTAGTGGCAGCTCACTCCTCTCCTCCAGACTTGGGTTCTTGTGGAACCAATATAGCCCCATGAAACAGTCCCTTCCCAAACACAAACTCGTTTGTGCAGCATGCTAATGATAATAATGCAAATGAATCTGTCATGTTCTGTAGCTACTATCCCTAACCACCCTATTCATGAATATATGGTAATTAAGCTATTGCTGCAAATGTAACTGTGTCAGCACTACTAAATTAAGGGCTGTACTGTAAATAAAAATGGGGTCATAAAAAGGAAAGAAGGCAGTAAAATATAATGGGTAGAAATACTAAGAGCAAAGTAGTAGAGGCTTTGCACAAGCAAAGGAAATTACTTTAAAGGCTCCTACTAAAGGACCTATTTTGATACCATAGTTTGAAATTGCAGATAGATGCTGATTCCTTACAAAAATACTTCTTTTTGTCCTCCAATGCAATATTAAATCCCATGACACCTGAAGGTTTGCAATGAAATCAATAAGGGATCATTAGTGTGTTAGCCTTCTACTGTGTCTCCATCCCTGAGCTCATTAATAACTGTGTAAGGTATGACAACATGACTGAATGGACTCCTTTTGTACAAGTCTGCCACAGCAAAATGAGAGGTTCCTATTACCAAAGAATAATTTGTAGTCTGGACTATGCAACGTCAGGAGTTTTTTTACTTGGAAAAGTCAGTCCCAGTGCAGCCAGTTTTAAAAGCCAAACAGAATTATTCCCACATGAAGAATCATATTTCCATTAAATTGGAGGGAAAATGGATATTTGCAGCACAAACAATTTTGTTACACAAATGTAAATCATGAGAAACACCACTGAAATCAATATTTTGCTTAGGTTCCATGCATAAATGATATCAGAGTCTGGCTGTAGGTGAGAACTGCAGGGGCACACCAGGCTTACTGGTGGGACCTGGATAACCACGATGCTGTTTAGGTATGAAAGACTTGAGGGTTGAAGTGATGAAAAGACAAAATCCTGAATTAAAAGACATGTCCTTGCTGAGGGGGAGAGAGAAAAGATGGGAATGATTCAGTTTGGGGGGGGGGGGGGGGGAAACAGATGCACAGAAAGAAGGATGGACACTCATGAGCCATTTATTGCATATTCTGCATGTGCAGACTTCTCCTGAGTCCCTGATTTTCGTGGCACATAAAAACCAAGAGCACAATGCTCAGAACTGCAGGACACTGCACACAAAGAAAGACACTGCCTGTAATTAGCCTGGGAGATGCATAGAGGATAAACAGCCCTGAAGATGGCACACAGGGAGATTTATCTGTAAAGTGAGAGTTTTCTCCAGCAAGTCAGACAGAAGTTTATCTTTCTCTGAGGGATCTAATCCCTTCTGCTCCAGCGCAGAAGCCGATTGTCAGCAGAGATAGGAAGATTTTCTCCAGGATTTTTATTCCTCTTGCATCCAGTGTGGTTTTCTGCCTTTTTGTCTCAGCCAGAACAGAGCCCTGAGAAGGACAGGGCACAGGATTTGATGTCCCCAATATGCAAATCCTAATTGAATACAGATGAGTGTAGGCTGCATCCAGGTGCAGCATAAATATATATACATATATAAATATATAAAAATTATATTGGGACATGCATAGTATAGAACTGTGTGGTTCCACAGCATTTTGAGATACTGACTGGGAAGTTCTGGCTGAACTCTCCAATCCCTATCACCTGGCAGCCACCCCCCACAGCAGATCCCCTTCAAAATACCTTTGCTTTGACAGTGCTGAGTGCCTGAAGTGGAGCCACTGTGGATTTTGCAATGACCCCCCTATTCCTAAAGCAGTGGGCACAGACCATCCAGCACAGAAGGGAACACCTTCCTTCTTGGCATTTCAAGCAGTTTGCACCCCAAATCCCCACTCCTGTCTTGCCTCTGGGGTCTCCCCTCGGCTCACCCTGAGGCTGAGGATGGGGAATATGGTGCTGGGGAAAACAAACACTGCAGCTCGGCAGGTACAGCTGACAGCAAGCCCTTCTCACTGCCCGCTCAGACACGCATTTGACAGCATTTGCTTTTGCAGCTGGCATGGGGTGGAAGTAATGACAGTGAGTTTCCAGTTCTATGCAGAGATTTCAGTGGTTTTCTTGAAATGGAGGGTGGCTTGGAGTTGCTGGGGAAAGGAAGTCTGTGAACCAAGGACTAAACATAGCAAAAAATAATATGAGGCAGTGATGGAATGTAAAGTAGTTCCAGCCACTTAATACAAAGTAACCATGCCCAGCTCCAGAGTAATTATAGATAGAATCACAGAATCATGGAATGGTTTGGGTTGGAAGAGGCCTTAAAGATCAGCCCATTCCACCCCCTGCCATGGGCAGGGACACCTTCCACTATCCCAGGGCGCTCCAAGCCACATCCAACCTGCCTGGGACACTTCCAGGGATCCAGGGGCAGCCACAGCTTCTCTGGTCACCCTGTGCCAGGGCCTCCCCACCCTCATAGTTAAAGAATTTCTTTCTAATACCCAAAACTCTACTTTAAAAAGAATTAATAATTGCACACTAAGGAAGAGACCAGGTTTGAAGACAGATATCCAGGGCAAGAGAGCATAAAGGCGACACTTCAAAGGTATTCATCCTAAAGGCTAAAATTAGAGGTGAACTATGGGAAGATAGGAATTAAACTCCTTTGGCCTCATACAAATATTCTCACATGCCTGAGTGCTCCTGGCTGCCAAGCTCTCTGCAGTTCCCTGGCACTGTGTGCCATTACACCATGCTCTTCCCAGGAGATTTATTGCCAGGTCAAGGTCTTTGCCTCCTTTCTGACAATTCCAACATGCACCGAACCCACGTGTGTGTCTGGTGGGGGGATTTGCTGGGGTGTTTCTGAGGACTCACACTGGGTTCAGGCATCCATGCCAGGATCAGTGTGTCCTGCAGAGCTCCACGCAGGGACCACGAGCACAGGGAGGGGTCAGCAGATCCATCACCCCCCTGTGTGTGCACAGAGGGAGAGGGGCACACTTCCAGAAGGAGCAAATGGCAGTAAGGAGCAGGGATCTATGAAGGAGCCATCCCCTCCTGGCTCCTGCAAGAGCCAGCACTTGTGAGATGGTGCAGCTCAGTGTCAGCCCTGCCAGGAAATACCCGGCTTGGTGTGGGCAGCCAAACAGCCCGGGGTTCTCCTGTGTCCATCTGCAGGAGGGAGGCAGAGATGTGAATGCTCTACTAGCAAAAGGGAAAAAGGACATGGAAACAAACTCCTTGGGCAACAGGTCTGGAGCCCCAGGAGCAGCTGAGGGAGCTGGGAAAGGGGCTCAGCCTGGAGAAAAGGAGGCTCGGGGGGAACCTTGTGGTTCTGCACAACTCCCTGACAGGAGGGGGCAGCCAGGGGGGTTCAGGCTCTGCTCCCACTTATCAAGCAACAGGACAAGAGGAAATGGCCTCAAGTTGCACCAGGACAGGTTTGGGTTGTATATTAGGAAAAATTCCTTCACCAGAAGGGTGGTCAAGCACTGGAATGGGCTGCCCAGGGAAGTGCTGGAATCACCATCCCTGGAAGACTTCAAAAGGTGTTGTGGATGTGGCACTAATTAGTGGTGAACATGGTGCTGGTTTAAATGTTGGACTCGATGATCTCAGAGATTTTCTCCAACCGTGCTGATTCTGTGACTCCGTGATCCATTGCAGGATGGAAGGAACATTGTGACATCAGGGATTAAACTAATTTTCCTGTCCACTTTAGTGGGTGCAGCAGGTGTAAGTCCTGGAGCCTGATCTTCCCCTGACATGAATCAAGGCTCTGCCACTGTCATGGGCCGAGCTGTCCCTTGTGCCACCAGCAGAGCCTGGGGTGTTTGCTCCGTGTGTGTCCAGTGGAGCAAAACAGATAGAATCTAAAATAATGCTAATAAAGGTAATCCAGAGAAAAATTAAAACTACTGAAGAGGAGGCGTAGAAATCTCCTGCTCGTGTCTGCACCACCAGCTGGAGCTCCAAACATCTTGTCAAGCTGTATTTCATCAAGCTGCAGCGCTTCTTGCAAATCCAAGTGGAATGGCAGCCCTGCAGGGATTACCCGCTGCCCAGTTAGCAGCAAAAAGATTCTGAAAAGAGCCAGAAAGTTGAAAAGAAAAAGATTTCCAGTTTCCTACTTGAATTTCCACGTTCTGATGACCTGAAGTCATCTAAGGCAGCGATGATTAAAAAAAGAAGAAAGAAAGAAAAAAAAGATCGGTGGCATTTTCTTAAGGGATGGATTATTTTTAGCCATGGAGATTTAAAGTTCCCTCCAAGTTCCTGAACTTTCAGAACTTTTCTTCACTAAGGAGCTTGACAGCAAAGCAGGTTCTCTTTTTTCTCTTTTTCCTGCATTTTCAACTGATCTAATTAAAATATGCAAAATCTGCCTTTCTGCACAATGAAGGAAAACACACTTTTTTCAGTGAGATAAAAGGCATTTTTCCAGAGGATAAATTTCTAAGGATAACTGCTCCCCTTTCCATTTTTAGGGCTCAGCAACTGTCCCCTTTCTGGTAAAGAAATGGGAAATAAATAATCATGCCCATTTTACTTGTTATTTTTCTTGAGATTACTGGCACCGGACAGTTTTTGGGACACAAAATGGGTTCTCAGTGCCCTGCTGGGCCTGATTCTGATTGGCACCAGTGCCACCATGCACTGCCAGAGCTTGGTGTACATGGAAATCTGGTCCTTGATGGTTAATTGAGTTCAGGTGGCTCCAGAGGGATGAATTCCCAAATGGGATAGACATATATAGCCTTTTAAAATGGACTTTGGGTTGTGTTACGGTGTTTCAAAAATGACACTGCTTTTTAATCACCTGCATTTGTGGGATTTTTGGGGGTCTTTTTCATTGCTATTTGAGTGAAGTTTCCCTGCTGCAGCTTTGCCCTGTTCCCCTGCTAACAGGGTGGCATCAGCTTTTCCTGTCACCCCCTGGGATGGCATGGCACCCTTTTACATGTGCAGAAATCAACCTTTTGCTCTTCCAGACTGTGGACACTGTGTAAGAGTCTCTGCTTGGGCAGAACCCAGGGCCAGGATCTGCAGTAAAAGGCAGCAGAATAAAAACCCTACAGAGAACATAGGAGAGGACACTGATGGCACCACTCAGAAGGGAAGGCTGGAGAAACCCCCTCCTATGTTGTCTCTACACAGTAACCAGAGGCTTTTGCTTTAATTTTTTGTCTCACTAGAACTATTTTCTGTCTGTAATCTGAACCTAATCTTGGCTGCTAAATGGACTCTCTCCTTGGGCTCAAGGCTGTTCCCTGGCAGTAAATTCAGCTCATCCCACTGGAACAGGGACAAATGGATGTCATTTACAAAGCCAACTGCACCCACTCAGCATGTACACGTAGAGACAGCACAGTGAAACCCCTGCAGCAGCCCCTCATGTGTCCCAGCCCTCGGAACTCAAACCCAAACCCTAAAACACAGGTTGGCTGAACCTGAACGGGAAGAACATAATTTTGTGTTCTTGGACTGACACAAAACACAGGCAGAAGTTTTGAATAAATGATTTGCTGTGAATTATTTACTCAGTGCTGCTCAGAACCTCAGAGGATAGGGAGGGCAGCTCAACATTTGCACAATAAAATATTGAGTGGACTCCAGTGCTGTTTGCAGGGGAAGAAGAGTTTGTCCCGATGCTATGACCGATTTAGGTGGTGCATTCCTGGCAGAGCTGCTGGCGGGCTCTGGAACTTTGAGCTGTGGAGCCCAGTGTTGTCTGTGTTATGTTTTTGTGCCCCATTAAAGCTGTGGTTCCATTTCTCCTCATAGGTGGCTGCATCTCTGTCACACACAAAGTGGTCCCTATGCTCAGGCTGGAGCAAGTAAACTCTTTCCTCAAGGGAAGCATGAGTGAGGTACAGCAAATTCAGAGTGTGAGCACGTACTATTAATCTTTTATCACAGCAAAATTTAGGGGAGTTTGGCAATGATTTTGATCATTAAAGGGGCAGGACATGGGTTTGATGTGTCTATAAGGCCAATTACAGGCTCTCCTTGAGCGCCAAGACTCGGGGCATGAAGCGTAAGAAAGTCTCATCGTAACAGTTACGGTGCTCACAAAGGAAAAATAATTTAATGCTGTGATGTCGTGTCCGTGACAGAACCACACGGGACAGAGCTCCCACATGGGTGTGGTCCTGCCCATAATGGGTCTGGCTGTGGGAATGTCACAGTGGAGGTAGGATCAGTGTGATCTCCCTCCTGGTTAGCTCCTTTCAGAGGTCAGTTCCTCTCTTCTGGTCTAAGGAAAGTCTTAGAAATTCAGCTTGAGGTGCAGAAAGGGGAGAAGTGAACCCCAGTATAACCTGGTGGGGTCAGTGGGAAGGGGAAGGAGGAAAAGTTCCTTTGTGCCTATTGGCAAGCTATCCTGGCCAGGGGAAAGGTGAAAGCTGGAATTCCCTGGATTCAGTCTGTCTTTAAAGGAGTTAGAAGACTTGATCAGTTGTCTAAAGGACTTTGACATCCATGAGACAAGGTGGCTGGGAAATGAGGAGGAGATAAGGACCCAAAGCCTTGAGATGGGTGGAGAGTTCAGGTCGAGAGCTGCTCCCTGGACAAGGTGTCACCCGGTGCTGCGCTGGGAGGTGCTGATGGCTCTGGGACACTCCTGGTTTGACCTCCCTGCAGCAGGACCAGGCTGCTGGGGGACCAGGCCAGGCTGTGAGGGATGTGAGGGAACTGTGGGGGTGTGGGTGTGGGTGTAGGTTCATGGGTGTCAGGAGTTAAGCCCAGCCCAGCAGACATTCACTTATACACACTCCACAAGTGGGATGGGGGGGAGGATTGGAAAGAAGGCAAAACCTGTGGGTTTACATAAAACCAGCTTAATAATTGAAATAAAATTAAATATTATCATCATCATCATCCAACTGTAATGAGAAGGGAGATACAAAAGAGAGACAGGAATAAACTCCAAGAAAGGCGAGTGATGCACACAATACAGTCACTGACCACTTGCTGGCAGTTGTTCAGCCTGTCCCCAGCAGTGATCAATGACCCCGGCCAGCTCCCCCAGTTCCCATACTGGGCAGGACACTGTGGCATCCCTTTGGCCCGTTCAGGTTGGCTGTCCTGGCCGTGCTCTGTCCTGGCTCCCTGTGCACCCGCTCGCTGGCAGAGCATGGGACACTGAACAGCCTTGGGGTGAGCCCTGCTCAGCATCAGCTACAGCACTGTGAGCAACACCCTCCTCACACCGAACCCAACACACGGCCCTGCACCTGACACTGGGGAGAGAATGAACTCCATCCCAGACCAAACCAGTGTGTGTGGGTGTGTGCGGGTGTGTGGGTGTGTGAGGTGTGGCTGTACCCGCACTTGAGTGGGGTGTGTAATGGGGGGGCGGGGTGTATGTGTGTGCGGGGCGGGGGTCTCGGGGTGTGTGGGGTGTGTGTCTCTGTGTGCGGGGTGTGTGTCTCTGTGTGCGGGGTGTGTGTTGCTGTGCGAGGCAGGTGTCTCGACGTGTGGGGTGTGTGTCGGTGTGCGGGGTGTGTTTCTCTCGGCGGGTTGTGGGTCCGTGTGCGGGGTGTGTGTCGGTGTGCGGGGCTGTGTGGGGTGTGTTTCTCTGTGCGGGGTGTGTGTCTCGGTGTGTGCGTGTGCGGGGCGGGTGTCTCTGCGCGAGGGGCGGCGTGTGCCCGT